>NW_027593148.1:0-37658 GCF_964213995.1 Mustelus asterias
GTCTGAACACAAGGAGCAGGAGGAGGCCATTCAGCCCTTCGAGCCTGCCCACCCATCATTCATCGCCATCATGGCCGATCGGCCAGCTCAGTCGCCTAGTCCTGCTTTCTCCCCATAACCTTTGATCCCGTTCACCCCAAGTGCTGTAAACAGCCTTTTCTATGCCATTTTCCCAGAACCCTCTATTCCTCGATCTATCAGATCCATCTCCACTTTAAACACTTCTAATGATCCAGCCTCCAGCACCCTCCGGGACAGAGAATTCCAGAGATTCACCACCCTCTGCAGGGAGAAATTTCTACACATCTCAGTTTGAAATGGCCGGCCCTTTATCCTGTAGCGATGTCCCCTTGTTCAAGACTCACCATCTATCCCTCAGGATCTGATATGGAGTCATAGAGTTTACAGCATGGAAACAGGCCCTTCGGCCCAACTTGTCCATGCTGCCCTATTTTTTAAACCCCTAATCTTTTTCAACCCGGATAAGTGTGTAGTGATCCATTTTGGCAGATCCAATGGGATGGAGCAGCAGTATAAAATGAAGGGTACCATTCTTAGCAGTGTAGAGGATCAGAAGGACCTTGGGGTCCGGGTCCATAGGACTCTTAAATCGGCCTCGCAGGTGGAGGATGCGGTCAAGAAGGCATATGGCGTACTAGCCTTCATTAATCGAGGGATTGAGTTTAGGAGTCGGGAGATAATGCTGCAGCTTTATAGGACCCTGGTTAGACCCCACTTGGAGTACTGCGCGCAGTTCTGGTCACCTCATTACAGGAAAGATGTTGAAGCCATTGAAAGGGTGCAGAGGAGATTTACAAGGATGTTGCCTGGATTGGGGGGCATGCCTTATGAGGATAGGTTGAGGGAGCTTGGTCTCTTCTCCCTGGAGAGACGAAGGATGAGAGGTGACCTGATAGAGGTTTACAAGATGTTGAGGGGTCTGGATAGGGTGGACTCTCAGAGGCTATTTCCAAGGGCTGAAATGGTTGCTACGAGAGGACACAGGTTTAAGGTGCTGGGGGGTAGGTACAGGGGGGATGTCAGGGGTAAGTTTTTCACTCAGAGGGTGGTGGGTGAGTGGAATCGGCTGACGTCGGTGGTGGTGGAGGCAAACTCGTTGGGGTCTTTTAAGAGACTTCTGGATGAGTACATGGGATTTAATGGGATTGAGGGCTATAGATAGGCCTAGAGGTGGGGATGTGATCGGCGCAACTTGTGGGCCGAAGGGCCTGTTTGTGCTGTGGCTTTCTATGTTCTATGTTCTATAATCTAATCCCAATTGTCTGCATTTGGCCCATATCCCTCTATACCCATCTTACCCATGTAACTGTCTAAATGCTTTAAAAAAAAAAAATTGGACCAGCCTCTACTACTACCTCTGGCAGCTTGTTCCAGACACTCACCACCCTCTGGATGAAAAAATTGCCCCTCTGGACCCTTTTGTATCTCTCCCCTCTCACCTTAAACCTATGCCCTCTAGTTTTAGACTCCTACCTTTGGGAAAAGATATTGACTATCTAGCTGATCTGTGCCTCTCATTATTTTATAGACCTCTATAAGGTCACCCCTCAGCCTCCTACGCTCCAGAGGAAAAAGTCCCAGTCTATCCAGCCTCTCCTTATAACTCAATCCATCAAGTCCTGGTCGCATCCCAGTAAATCTTTCCTCCAACTTTCTAGTTTAATAATATCCTTTCTATAATACGGTGACCAGAACTGTACACAGTATTCCAAGTGTGGCCTTACCAATGTCTTGTACAACTTCAACAAGACGTCCCAACTCCTGTATTCAATGTTCTGACCGATGAAACCAAGCATGCCGAATGCCTTCTTCACCACTCTGTCCACCTGTGACTCCACTTTCAAGGAGCTATGAACATGTACCCCTAGATCTCTTTGTTCTGTAACTCTCCCCAATGCCCTACCATTACCGTACCACTTCTGTAGTAGGGAAGATGCTTGAATCTATCATCAAGGAAGAAATAGCGAGACATCTGTATATAAATTGTCCCATTGGGAAGATGCAGCATGGGTTCATGAAGGGAAGGTCATGTTTGACTAATTTGGTGGAATTCTTTGAGAACATTACATGTGCAGTGGACAATGGGGAACCTGTGGATGTGGTGTATCTGGATTTCCAGAAGGCATTTGACAAGGTGCCGCACCAAAGACTGCTGAATAAGATAAAGGTGCACGGTGTTACGGGTAATGTATTAGCATGGATAGAGGATTGGTTAATTAACAGAAAGCATAGAGTGGGGGTAAATGGGTGTTTTTCTGGTTGGCGATCAGTGACTAGTGGTGTGCCTCAGGGATCAGTGTTGGGACCGCAATTGTTTATGATTTACATAGATGATTTGGAGTTGGGACCAAGTGTAGTGTGTCAAAATTCACAGATGACACTAAGATGGGTGGAAGAGCAAAGTGTGTAGAGGACAAAGTCTGCAAAGGGATATAGATAGTCTAAGTGAGTGGGCGAGGGTCTAGCAGACTTAGGACTGAGTTGAGGAGGAACTTCTTCTCACACAGGGTTGTGAATCTGTGGAATTCCCTGCCCAGTGAAGCAGTTGAGGCTACCTCATTGAATGTTTTTAAGGCAACGATAGATAGATTTTTGAACAGTAAAGGAATTGAGGGTTATGGTGAGTGGGCGGGTAAGTGGAGCTGAGTCCACAAAAAGATCAGCCATGGTCTTATTGAATGGCGGAGCAGGCTCGAGGGGCCGAATGGCCTACTCCTGCTCCTAGCTCTTATGTTATGTTCTTATTTATTAACTGAGTAAGTCCTGCCCTGGTTCAATCTACCAAAATACATCACCTCGCATTTATCTGAATTAAACTCCATTTGTCAGCTCACTGGCCCAATTGATCAAGTTCCTGTTGCAATTGAACATAACTTTCTTCACTGTCCACTATGCCACCAATCTTGGTGTCATCTGCAAACTTACTAATCATGCCTCCTATATTCTCATCCAAATCATTAATATAAATGATAAATAACAGTGGGCCCAGCACTGATCCCTGAGGCACACCGCTGGTCACAGGCCTCCAGTTTGAAAAACAATCCTCTACGACCACCCTCTGGCTTCTGTCAAGAAGCCAATTTTGTATCCATTTAGCTACCTTCACCCTGGATCCCGTGAGATTTAATTTTATGCAACAACCTACCATGCGGTACCTTGTCAAAGGCCTTGCTAAAGTCCATGTCGACAACATCAACTGCACTGCCCTTATCTACCTTCTTGGTTACCCCTTCAAAAACCTCAATCAAATTTGTGAGACATGATTTTCCACTCACAAAGCCATGCTGACTGTCCCTAATCAGTCCTTGCATCTCTAAATGCCTGTAGATCCTGTCTCTCAGAATACCTTCCAACAATTTACCCACCACAGATGTGAGGCTCACTGGCCTGTAGTTCCCAGGCTTTTCCCTGCAGCCCTTTTTAAACAAAGGCACAACATTTGCCACTCTCCAATCTTCAGGCACCTCACTCGTGACTATCAATGATTCAAATATCTCGGCAAGAGGACCCGCAATTTCCTCCCTAGCCTCCCATAACATCCTGGGATACACTTCATCAGGTCCCGGGGATTTATCTACCTTGATGCGCTTTAAGACTTCCAGCACCACCACCTCTGTAAGATGTACACTCCTCAAGACATCACTATTTATTTCTCCAAGTTCCCTAACATCCTTTGGAAACCTGACATTCTGTTCTTTCCTCCAGATCATTAGTGTAAATAGTGAACAGTTGTGAGCTAAGAACTGACCCCTGTGGCACTACGCTAGTTACATCTTTCCACTCTGAAAAGGACCCATTTATTCCAAGTCTCTGCTTTGTGTGACATCCAGTTTCCAATCCATGCTAACGCCCTTCCTTCAATTCCGTGGGCTTTTGCATTATGTACCAGCTTGTTATGATGTGGCAATTTGTCAAATGCCTTTTGGAAATCTAAATACACTACATCTACTGATTCCCCTCGATCTCCCCTCCGTTACATTCTCAAAGAATTTGAGCAAATTTGTCATGGGCAGGAGTGGGATATGGGCGGCACGGTGGCACAGCGATTAGCGTTGCTGCCTCACAGCACCAGCGACCTGAGTTCAATCCCTGGCTTGGGTCACATAACATAAGAAATAGGAGCGGGAGTAGGCCATCTAGCCCCTCGAGCCTGCCCCGCCATTCAATAAGATCATGGCTGATCTGATAGTGGTTTAATTCCACTTACCCGCCCGCTCCCCATAACCCTTAATTCCCTTATTGATCAGAAATCTATCTACCTGTGACTTAAAGATATTTAACGAGGTAGCCTCCACTGCTTCAATGGGCAGAGAATTCCAGAGATTCACAACCCTCTGTGAGAAGAAGTTCCTCCTCAACTCTGTCCTAAACTGACTCCCCCGTATTTTGAGGCTGTGACCTCTAGTTCTTGTTTCCTTTCTAAGTGGAAAGAATCTCTCTGCCTCTACCCTGTCGAGCCCCTTCATTATCTTGTATGTCT
Source organism: Mustelus asterias (assembly GCF_964213995.1). Classification (NCBI taxonomy): domain Eukaryota; kingdom Metazoa; phylum Chordata; class Chondrichthyes; order Carcharhiniformes; family Triakidae; genus Mustelus; species Mustelus asterias. The sequence continues at coordinate 4,502 of NW_027593148.1, forward strand.
CTACGGGTGGCATGGTAACACAGTGGTTAGCACTGCTGCTTCACAGCTCCAGGGACCCGGGTTCGATTCCCGGCTCGGGTCACTGTCTGTGTGGAGTTTTCACATTCTCTTCGTGTCTGCGTGGGTTTCCTCCGGGTGCCCCGGTTTCCTCCCACAGTCCAAAGATGTGCGGGTTAGGTTGATTGGCCAGGTTAAAAATTGCCCCTTAGCGTCCTGGGATGTGTAGGTTAGAGGGATTAGCGGGTAAAATATGTGGTGGTAGGGCCTGGGTGGGATTGTGGTTGGTGCAGACTCGATGGGCCGAATGGCCGCCTTCTGCACTGTAGGGATTCTATGATTTCTATAAGATCTCCCCTCAGCCTTCTAAACTCCCACCGAGTACAGGCCCAATCTACTCAATCTCTCCTCATAAGCTAACCCCCTCATCTCCGGTATCAACCTGGTGAACCTTCTCTGTAGTCCCTCCAAAGCTAATATATCCTCGGACAATTTAGCATGGCCAATGCACCTAGCAGCACATCTTTTGGACTGAGGGGAAACCGGAGCACCCAGAGGATACCCACGCAGACATGGGGAGAATGTGCAAACTCCACGCAGGCAGTGACCGAAGCCGGGAATTGAACCAGGGTCCCTGGTGCTGAGAGGCAGCAGTGCTAACCACTGTGCCACCCATGTTCTCCCCGTGTCTGCGTGGGTTTCCTCCGGGTGCTCCGGTTTCCTCCCACGCTCCAAAGATGTGCAGGTTAGGTGGATTGGCCATGCTAAATTGCCCCTTAGTGTCCCGGTTAGAGAGAATAGCAGGGTAAATATGGGGAGTTATGGGGGTCGTGCCTGGGTGGGATTGTTGTCGATGCAGACCCGATGGGCTGAATGGCCTGTTGCACTGTAGGGATTCTGTGATGCTTCCCACCTGGGCAGGGATGTTGATTAGTTGAATGTTTTGGATCGATGGATTCTAAGAATAAACTAACTCGGTATCAGGCCAGGCAGTGACCAATGAGGGAGTGCTCCTTGCAAACGCAACGGGCAGTCAGAACCTTGTCCACTTTCTCTCCACAGAAGCTGAGCGTACTGGAGCAGGGAAAGATTGATGACTTCATGTTGGCCCTCGATGGATCTGCAAATAAGTGTGAGTGTGTGTCTGAGGCATTGGGAATCGATTCACTCCACTGTGCAAAGGGTCCTCACGTTATATCTCTCTCTCTCTGTGTCTACAGCTAAGTTTGGTGCCAATGCCATTCTGGGTGTCTCTCTGGCAGTGTGCAAAGCCGGAGCAAAGGAGAAGGGAGTCCCTCTGTACCGTCACATTGCTGATCTCGCCGGGAATAAAGAACTCATCCTGCCCGTCCCGGTGAGTTTCTGTTATATCCCACCGGCTCACCTCGATAGCCCAGCCTTCAGAGAGCAGCCCAGATTCTCTCACTCCCAGGACAGGTACAGCACGGGGTTAGATACAGAGTAAAGCTCCCTCTACACTGTCCCCATCAAACACTCCCAGGACAGGTACAGCACGGGGTTAGATACAGAGTAAAGCTCCCTCTACACTGTCCCCCATCAAACACTCCCAGGACAGGTACAGCATGGGGTTAGATACAGAGTAAAGCTCCCTCTACACTGTCCCCATCAAACACTCCCAGGACAGGTACAGCACGGGGTTAGATACAGAGTAAAGCTCCCTCTACACTGTCCCCCATCAAACACTCCCAGGACAGGTACAGCATGGGGTTAGATACAGAGTAAAGCTCCCTCTACACTGCCCCCATCAAACACTCCCAGGACAGGTACAGCACGGGGTTAGATACAGAGTAAAGCTCCCTCTACACTGTCCCCATCAAACACTCCCAGGACAGGTACAGCACGGGGTTAGATACAGAGTAAAGCTCCCTCTACACTGTCCCCCATCAAACACTCCCAGGACAGGTACAGCATGGGGTTAGATACAGAGTAAAGCTCCCTCTACACTGTCCCCATCAAACACTCCCAGGACAGGTACAGCACGGGGTTAGATACAGAGTAAAGCTCCCTCTACACTGTCCCCCATCAAACACTCCCAGGACAGGTACAGCACGGGGTTAGATACAGAGTAAAGCTCCCTCTACACTGTCCCCCATCAAACACTCCCAGGACAGGTACAGCACGGGGATAGATAGAGTAAAGCTCCCTCTACACTGTCCCCCATCAAACACTCCCAGGACAGGTACAGCACGGGGTTAGATAGAGTAAAGCTCCCTCGACACTGTCCCCATCAAACACTCCCAGGACAGGTACAGCACGGGGTTAGATACAGAGTAAAGCTCCCTCTACACTGTCCCCATCAAACACTCCCAGGACAGGTACAGCACGGGGTTAGATACAGAGTAAAGCTCCCTCTACACTGTCCCCCATCAAACACTCCCAGGACAGGTACAGCACGGGGTTAGATACAGAGTAAAGCTCCCTCTACACTGTCCCCATCAAACACTCCCAGGACAGGTACAGCACGGGGTTAGATACAGAGTAAAGCTCCCTCTACACTGTCCCCATCAAACACTCCCAGGACAGGTACAGCACGGGGTTAGATAGAGTAAAGCTCCCTCGACACTGTCCCCATCAAACACTCCCAGGACAGGTACAGCACGGGGTTAGATACAGAGTAAAGCTCCCTCTACACTGTCCCCCATCAAACACTCCCAGGACAGGTACAGCATGGGGTTAGATACAGAGTAAAGCTCCCTCTACACTGTCCCCATCAAACACTCCCAGGACAGGTACAGCACGGGGTTAGATACAGAGTAAAGCTCCCTCTACAGTGTCCCCATCAAACACTCCCAGGACAGGTACAGCACGGGGTTAGATAGAATAAAGCACCCTCGATGCTGTCCCTGTCTTGCCTCCTCCAGTTGGAAGGTGGTAACTGTGTCTCCTTGTTTGTGACCAGGCTTTCAATGTTATCAATGGTGGTTCTCACGCTGGGAACAAGCTGGCCATGCAAGAGTTTATGATTCTGCCCGTGGGAGCAAGCAGCTTCAAGGACGCGATGCGTGTTGGAGCCGAGGTCTACCACAACCTGAAGAATGTGATCAAGGCCAAATATGGGAAAGATGCCACCAACGTGGGTGATGAAGGAGGCTTTGCCCCCAACATCCTGGAGAATAATGAGGGTAAAAACTAAAGCAGTGTTCCTCCCCGTCTCCCTCTCTGTCACTCTCTCCCTCTGTGTTTGTGTCTCTGTCTCCCTCTCTCTCTCAATCTGTGTCTCTCTCTGTATCTCCCTGTGTGTCTCTCTCTGTATCCCCCTGTGTGTCTCTCTCTGTATCCCCCTGTGTGTCTCTCTCTGTATCCCCCTGTGTGTCTCTCTCTGTATCTCCCTGTGTGTGTCTCTCTGTATCCCCCTGTGTGTCTCTCTCTGTATCCCCCTGTGTGTCTCTCTCTGTATCCCCCTGTGTGTCTCTCTCTGTATCTCCCTGTGTGTCTCTCTCTGTATCTCCCTGTGTGTCTCTCTCTGTATCCGCCTGTGTGTCTCTCTCTGTATCTCCCTGTGTGTGTCTCTCTGTATCCCCCTGTGTGTGTGTCTCTCTGTATCCCCCTGTGTGTCTCTCTCTGTATCCCCCTGTGTGTGTGTCTCTCTGTATCCCCCTGTGTGTGTCTCTCTGTATCCCCCTGTGTGTGTCTCTCTGTATCTCCCTGTGTGTGTCTCTCTGTATCTCCCTGTGTGTGTCTCTCTGTATCCCCCTGTGTGTGTGTCTCTCTGTATCTCCGTGTGTCTCTCTCTGTATCCCCCTGTGTGTGTGTCTCTCTGTATCCCCCTGTGTGTGTGTCTCTCTGTATCTCCCTGTGTGTGTGTCTCTCTGTATCTCCCTGTGTGTGTGTCTCTCTGTATCCCCCTGTGTGTGTCTCTCTGTATCTCCCTGTGTGTGTGTCTCTCTGTATCCCCCTGTGTGTGTCTCTCTGTATCCCCCTGTGTGTCTCTCTCTGTATCTCCCTGTGTGTGTCTCTCTGTATCCCCCTGTGTGTGTCTCTCTGTATCCCCCTGTGTGTGTGTCTCTCTGTATCCCCCTGTGTGTGTGTCTCTCTGTATCCCCCTGTGTGTGTGTCTCTCTGTATCCCCCTGTGTGTGTGTCTCTCTGTATCCCCCTGTGTGTGTGTCTCTCTGTATCCCCCTGTGTGTGTGTCTCTCTGTATCCCCCTGTGTGTGTCTCTCTGTATCCCCCTGTGTGTGTGTCTCTCTGTATCCCCCTGTGTGTGTCTCTCTGTATCCCCCTGTGTGTGTCTCTCTCTGTATCCCCCTGTGTGTGTGTCTCTCTGCATCCCCCTGTGTGTGTCTCTCTGCATCCCCCTGTGTGTGTCTCTCTGCATCCCCCTGTGTATGTGTCTCTCTGTATCCCCCTGTGTATGTGTCTCTCTGTATCCCCCTGTGTGTGTCTCTCTCTGTATCTCCCCGTGTGTGTGTCTCTCTCTCTCTCTCTCTCTCCAGCCTGGCAGCAGCTTGGAGATACAGTGAGGATTCCAGTGCCTGTAGCTCCACGCTGCTCTGCTCTCCTGCAGTGAGACTGCGACACACCCCACTGTGAAGCCGTGCAGAGTGGGCGTTGCGTCTCCCCCAAGCCCCGCACGGAGAATCTGAACGCAAAGAGAATCACTAGTGGTGGGGGGGGAGGGGGGCACCCAGTCCGACTGAGGGGGGAGGGGGCACCCAGTCCGACTGAGGGGGGAGGGGGGGCACCCGGTCAGACTGAGGGGGGAGGGGGGGCACCCGGTCAGACTGAGGGGGGATGGGGGGGGAGACCCGGTCAGACTGAGGGGGGAGGGGGGGGGGACCCGGTCAGACTGAGGGGGGAGGGGGGGACCCGGTCAGACTGAGGGGGGAGGGGGAGACGCACTCGGTCAGACTGGGGGAGGGGGAGGGGTGGGTGGGGGAGGGGGTCACCCAGTCAGACTGGGGGGAGGGGGCGACGCACTCTGTCAGACTGGGGGTTGGGGAGGGGGGGTGGGGAAGGGGGCACCCAGTCAGACTGGGGGGAGGGGGAGACGCACTCGGTCAGACTGGGGGAGGCAGGAGTGGGGGAGGGGGCACCCAGTCAGACTGGGGGAGGGGGAGACGCACTGGGTCAGACTGGGGGGGGTAGGGGAGGGGGCACCCAGTCAGACTGGGGGAGGGGGAGACGCACTCGGTCAGACTGGGGGAGGGGGGTGGGGGAAGGGGCACCCAGTCAGACTGGGGGAGGGGGAGACGCACTCGGTCAGACTGAGGGGAGGGGGGGTGGGGGAGGGGGCACCCAGTCAGACTGGGGGAGGGGGAGACGCACTCGGTCAGACTGGGGGAGGGGGGGTGGGGGAGGGGGCACCCAGTCAGACTGGGGGTGGGGGGTGGGGGAAGGGGCACCCAGTCAGACTGGGGGAGGGGGAGACGCACTCGGTCAGACCGCAGTCTGTGAACTCTCTCCAGTTTGAAACTATTTGGTACGAGTGGCTGAATGCAGAGAGGAGTCCGTGAGAACATTGACCGGGGGGGAGGAGGGGGGGGTCACTAACCATTGACCTTTGCATTGTGTGTCTGCGCGTCACTGTTGCTAAGTTACTGAAGCCAAAGGGCAAATGATGGGATGTTGTGTGTGTTTGGCGGGGGGTGGGTGTCAGGTGACTCAGCGACAGCCTGCACCTTCTCAACTCTGTCCTCCAAATGTCAAGACCTAACTTTAGCGTCTGGAGTTGTAACCGGACCCCCCCCCGGGGAGGAGAGGGAGGGGGAGAGCTTCCTGCTGTGACCTTTGGATTGGAGCCCAGCGTGGGAAACCGCGCCGCCTCCCAAAATAACCTGGGATAATGGCACCAGGGCAGCTGCGGCCTGGAGTGACAGAGGAACCTCCTCGGTGAAAGATTTACCAGGATGCTGCCGGGACTTGATGGTTTGAGTTAGAGAGAGGCTGGATAGACTGGGACTTTTCTCACTGGAGCTTTACCCCTAAGCTAATCCCAATTGCCCGCATTTGGCCCATATCCCTCTGTACCCACCTTACCCAGGCAACTGTCTAAATGCTTTTTAAAAGACAAAATTGTACCCGCCTCTACTACTGCCTCTGGCAGCTCGTTCCAGACACTCACCACCCTCCGTGTGAAAAAATTGCCCCTCTGGACACTTTTGTATCTCTCCCCTCTCACCTTAAACCCATGTCCTCAAGTTTTAGACTCCCCTACCTTTGGGAAAAGATATTGACTATCTAGCTGATCTGTGCCCCTCATTATTTTATAGACCTCTATAAGATCACCCCTCAGCCTCCGACGCTCCAGAGAAAAAAGTCCCAGTCTATCCAGTCTCTCTTTATAACTCAATCCATCAAGTCCCGGTAGCATCCTAGTAAATCTTTTCTGCACTCTTTCTAGTTTAATAATATCCTTTCTATAATAGGGTGACCAGAAGTTTGCTGCTGTTCTGAGCAGAATGCATTCCTGTTTTTGGGAAGGGATACAGGAACTGGGGGCTGGACAGGGTGGATTTTGGATGAGTTGGACAGAGGCTGAGTGCGGCTCCCAGTGATTGTTCAGCCACGGATTAGACAGCATGTACTGGGATACGGTTGGGCGGCAGTGGGTTAGCTCTGCTGCCTCATAGCGCCGGGGACCTGGGTTCGATTCCCGGCCTCGGGTCACTGTCTGTGCGGAGTCTGCACGTTCTCCCCGTGTCTGCGTGGGTTTCCTCCGGTTTCCTCCCACAGTCCGAAAGACGTGCTGGTTGGGTGCATTGACCCGAACAAGTGCTGGAGTGTGGTGACTAGGGGAATCAACTTCATTGCAGTGTTAATGTAAGCCTACTTGTGACTAATAATTAAACTTTAAGAGGTTACAGAGGTTAGGGAGTAAGTTGCCTTTAGTGTCTAAAGATGTGTAGGTTAGGGGGATTGGCCATGCTAAATTGCCCCTTAGTATCAGAGGGATTAGAACATAGGACATTACAGCGCAGTACAGGCCCTTCGGCCCTCGATGTTGTGCCGACCAGTGAAACCAATCTAAAGCCCCTCTAATCTACACTATTCCAATAACATCCATATGTTTATCCAATAACCACTTGAACGCTCTCAACGTTGACGAGTCCACTACTGCTGCAGGCAGGGCATTCCACGCCCTTACTACTCTCTGAGTAAAGAACCTACCTCTAACATCTGTCCTATATCTCTCACCCCTCAATTTAAAGCTATGTCCCCTCGTGCTAGCCATCACCATCCGAGGAAAAAGGCTCTCACTATCCACCCTGTCTAATCCTCTGATCATCTTGTATGCCTCTATTAAGTCACCTCTTAACCTTCTTCTCTCTAACGAAAACAACCTCAAGTCCCTCAGCCTTTCCTCATACGATTTTCCCACCATACCAGGCAACATCCTGGTAAATCTCCTCTGCACCCTTTCCAACACTTCCACATCTTTCCTATAAATACGGTGACCAGAACTGTACGCAATACTCCAAATGCGGCCGCACCAGAGTTTTGTACAGTTGCAGCATGACCTCCTGGCTCCGAAACTCAACCCCTCCACCAATAAAAGCTAACACACCGTACGCCGCCTTAGCGAGGGTAAATACGTGAGGTTATGGGGATAGAACCTGGGTGGGATTGTGGTTGGTGCAGACTTGATGGGCTGAATGGCCTCCTTCTATACTTCAGGATTCTATGAAAGTATTATTTCTTGCGCGCTATACAGACAAAGCATACTGTTCATAGAGAAGGAAAGGAGAGGGTGCAGAATGTAGTGTTAGTTATAGTGAGGGTGTAGAGAAAGGGTCGCAGTTTGTGTTCGGTTTTCTTACCCCACATTCCCCCCCCCACTTTGTCCCCTCAGCCCTGGAACTGCTGAAGTCGGCCATCGCGAAGGCTGGATACACTGACAAGATTGTGATTGGAATGGATGTGGCTGCATCGGAATTCTACCGCAAAGGCCAGTACGATCTGGACTTCAAGTCCCCGGATGACCCCAGTCGCTACATCTCCGGGGAGAAGCTGGGAGATCTGTACAAAAGCTTCATCAAGGGTTACCCAGGTAAGGTGGGGGCAGGAGCTGGGGGAGGGGTGAGAGGGGGAAGGTGGGTGCGCTGTGGGGGGGTGGGGGAGGTGGGTGCGCTGTGGGGGGGTGGGGGAGGTGGGTGCGCTGTGGGGGGGGGGAGGTGGGAGCGCTGTGGGGGAGGTGGGTGCGCTGTGGGGGGGTGGGGGAGGTGGGTGTGCTGTGGGGGGAGGTGGGTGCGCTGTGGGGGGGGGGGGGGAGAGGTGGGAGTGCTGTGGGGGGGGAGGTGGGAGCATGTGGGGGGGGAGGTGGAGGTGGGAGCGTGTGAGGGGGAGGTGGGAGTGCTGTGGTGGGGGTGGGGGGGAGGTGGGAGCGCTGTGGTGGGGGTGGGGGGGAGGTGGGAGTGCTGTGGTGGGGGTGGGGGGGAGGTGGGAGTGCTGGGGTGGGGGGGAGGTGGGAGTGCTGTGGTGGGGGTGGGAACGTGCAATTGACGGGGGCTTGTGGAGGAAAGACCACCCCTCTCCCCCCGGGGCTGGCTCTCTGGGGGAGTGTCCCCCCCTCTCCCCCCGGGGCTGGCTCTCTGGGGAACCCCCCCTCTCCCCCCGGGGCTGGCTCTCTGGGGAACCCCCCCTCTCCCCCTCGGGCTGGCTCTCTGGGGGAGTGTCCCCCCTCTCCCCCCGGGGCTGGCTCTCTGGGGGAGTGTCCCCCCCTCTCCCCCCGGGGCTGGCTCTCTGGGGGAGTGTCCCCCCTCTCCCCCCGGGGCTGGCTCTCTGGGGAACCCCCCCTCTCCCCCCGGGGCTGGCTCTCTGGGGGAGTGTCCCCCCTCTCCCCCCGGGGCTGGCTCTCTGTGCTGACTCTCGGGCTTCTCTCCCCAGTGGTTTCCATTGAAGATCCCTTTGACCAGGACGATTGGGAAAACTGGTCCAAGTTCACGGCGGGAGTCTCCATCCAGATTGTGGGTGATGATCTCACGGTCACCAATCCCAAACGGATTCAGACTGCGGTCGACAAGAAGGCCTGTAACTGCCTGCTGCTGAAAGTCAACCAGATCGGAACCGTCACCGAGTCCATTAACGCGTGAGTAACGGGAGGGGGCGGGGAGGCAGACACTCCGGCGGGGGGGGGGGGGCAGACACTCTGGGGGCGGGGGGAGGAGGGAGTGTGTGCACGCACTGCCTCGGTCGGGGGGTGGGGGGGGAAGTACGACTAAGCGCATAGCGTGCTCAAAGAGCTAGTACGGGCGAAGTGGACTGAATGGCCTCCAATGTGCTGAACTCATCACGAGAGAGCAGCGCGTCTCCATGGCAATTAAAAGAGCAACTGGGGTTAGAATCCTTCAACTGCAAAGGTCACAAACCATAACGGAGGAAGGCGCGATCCTGGGAATGTCGACCTTTCACAGCTCCGCTATTTACAGTTGGCTGAAAGCAGAGACTGGGGCTAAATATAAACCCCCAGGTACTGGTGGCACACTGTCCCCTGCTGCACCCAACACACACTTACAGCCTGTGATAGAACTGTTGGCACAGCACCACACTGCTGAGAGATCCGAATTCCCTCTAAATTACCCCATCAAACACTCCCAGGACAGGTACAGCACGGGGTTAGATACAGAGTAAAGCTCCCTCTACACTGTCCCCCATCAAACACTCCCAGAACAGGTACAGCACGGGGTTAGATACAGAGTAAAGCTCCCTCTGCACTGTCCCCATCAAACACTCCCAGGACAGGTACAGCACGGGGTTAGATACAGAGTAAAGCTCCCTCTACACTGTCCCCATCAAACACTCCCAGGACAGGTACAGCACGGGGTTAGATACAGAGTAAAGCTCCCTCTGCACTGTCACCATTAAACTCTCCCAGGACAGGTACAGCACGGGGTTAGATACAGAGTAAAGCTCCCTCTACACTGTCCCCATCAAACACTCCCAGGACAGGTACAGCACGGGGTTAGATACAGAGTAAAGCTCCCTCTACACTGTCCCCATCAAACACTCCCAGGACAGGGACAGCACGGGGTTAGATACAGAGTAAAGCTCCCTCTACACTGTCCCCCATCAAACACTCCCAGGACAGGTACAGCACGGGGTTAGATACAGAGTAAAGCTCCCTCTACACTGTCCCCATCAAACACTCCCAGGACAGGTACAGCACGGGGTTAGATACAGAGTAAAGCTCCCTCTACACTGTCCCCATCAAACACTCCCAGGACAGGTACAGCACGGGGTTAGATACAGAGTAAAGCTCCCTCTACACTGTCCCCATCAAACACCCCCTGGACAGGTACAGCACGGGGTTAGATACAGAGTAAAGCTCCCTCTACACTGTCCCCCATCAAACACTCCCAGGACAGGTACAGCACGGGGTTAGATACAGAGTAAAGCTCCCTCTGCACTGTCCCCATCAAACACTCCCAGGACAGGTACAGCACGGCGTTAGATACAGAGTAAAGCTCCCTCTACACTGTCCCCATCAAACACTCCCAGGACAGGTACAGTGCGGGGTTAGATACAGAGTAAAGCTCCCTCTACACTGTCCCCCATCAAACACTCCCAGGACAGGTACAGCACGGGGTGAGATGTAAAGCTCCCTCGAGTTTGATTTCTAATGAATCTCTCTCTCTTTCAGTTGTAAAATGGCTCAGACCAATGGTTGGGGAGTGATGGTGAGTCACCGTTCTGGTGAGACTGAGGATCCTTTCATTGCCGACCTGGTTGTTGGTCTCTGCACTGGGCAGGTGGGTCCGTGTTACTGAGCGGCGCGGGGGGGGGGGGGGGGGGGGGGCTCCATGTTCCTGGGGGGGGTTGGGGGCGAGGGTCGCTGTTCATTAGTGACAGACAGCATGGTTTTGTAAGAGGGAGGTCGTGCCTTACAAATTTGGTGGAGTTTTTTGAGGAAGTGACAAAAACGGTTGATGAAGGAAGGGCCGTGGATGTCGTCTATATGGATTTCAGTAAGGCATTTGACAAAGTCCCACATGGCAGGTTGGTTAAGAAGGTTAAAGCTCATGGGATACAAGGAGAGGTGGCTAAATGGGTAGAAAACTGGCTTGGCCACAGGAGACAGAGGGTAGCAGTCGAAGGGTCTTTTTCCGGCTGGAGGTCTGTGACCAGTGGTGTTCCGCAGGGCTCTGTACTGGGACCTCTGCTATTTGTGATATATATAAATGATTTGGAAGAAGGTGTAACTGGTGTAATCAGCAAGTTTGCGGATGACACGTAGATGGCTGGAATTGCGGATAGCGAAGAGCATTGTCGGGCAATACAGCAGGATATAGATAGGCTGGAAAATTGGGCGGAGAGGTGGCAGATGGAATTTAATCCGGATAAATGCGAAGTGATGCATTTTGGAAGAAATAATGTAGGGAGGAGTTATACAATAAATGGCAGAGTCATCAGGAGTATAGAAACACAGAGGGACCTAGGTGTGCAAGTCCACAAATCCTTGAAGGTGGCAACACAGGTGGAGAAGGTGGTGAAGATGGCATATGGTATGCTTGCCTTTATAGGATGGGGTATAGAGTATAAAAGCTGGAGTCTGATGTTGCAGCTGTATAGAACGCTGGTTAGGCCACATTTGGAGTACTGCGTCCAGTTCTGGTCGCCGCACTACCAGAAGGACGTGGAGGCATTGGAGAGAGTGCAGAGAAGGTTTACCAGGATGTTGCCTGGTATGGAGGGTCTTAGCTATGAGGAGAGATTGGGTAAACTGGGGTTGTTCTCCTTGGAAAGACGGAGAATGAGGGGAGATCTAATAGAGGTATACAAGATTATGAAGGGTATAGATAGGGTGAACAGTGGGAAGCTTTTTCCCAGGTCGGAGGTGACGATCACGAGGGGTCACGGGCTCAAGCTGAGAGGGGCGAAGTATAACTCAGACATCAGAGGGACGTATTTTACACAGAGGGTGGTGGGGGCCTGGAATGCGCTGCCAAGTAGGGTGGTGGAGGCAGGCACGCTGACATCGTTTAAGACTTACCTGGATAGTCACATGAGCAGCCTGGGAATGGAGGGATACAAACGATTGGTCTAGTTGGACCAAGGAGCGGCACAGGCTTGGAGGGCCGAAGGGCCTGTTTCCTGTGCTGTACTGTTCTTTGTTCCTGAGGGGGGGGGGGTGTTCTGTGTTCCTGGGGGGGATGGTGGTGTCTCTGTGTTCCTGAGGGGGGTTGGGGGCAGGGGGTTCTGTGTTCCTGAGGGGGGGGTTCTGTGTTCCTGTGGGGGGGGGGGGGGGTGGGGGTCTCCGTGTTCCTGAGGGGGGCGGGGGTCTCTGTGTTCCTGAGGGGGGCGGGGGTCTCTGTGTTCCTGAGGGGGGCGGGGGTCTCTGTGTTCCTGAGGGGGGCGGGGGTCTCTGTGTTCCTGAGGGGGGCGGGGGTCTCTGTGTTCCTGAGGGGGGCGGGGGTCTCTGTGTTCCTGAGGGGGGCGGGGGTCTCTGTGTTCCTGAGGGGGGCGGGGGTCTCTGTGTTCCTGAGGGGGGCGGGGGTCTCTGTGTTCCTGAGGGGGGCGGGGGTCTGTGTTCCTGAGGGGGGCGGGGGTCTCTGTGTTCCTGAGGGGGGCGGGGGTCTCTGTGTTCCTGAGGGGGGCGGGGGTCTCTGTGTTCCTGAGGGGGGCGGGGGTCTCTGTGTTCCTGAGGGGGGGCGGGGGTCTCTGTGTTCCTGAGGGGGGCGGGGGTCTCTGTGTTCCTGAGGGGGGCGGGGGTCTCTGTGTTCCTGAGGGGGGCGGGGGTCTCTGTGTTCCTGAGGGGGGCGGGGGGTGCAATGTCTGTAACAAAGTTAATTGTAACCCTGCGGGGGGTTTGACTGCAGTTCGATTTCCAATGTCTTTTACAAAGATGTTGAGCTGACCGGTTGGAATCAGTGATGCAGCAACTTGTGTCCCTGCCAGAGTGTGGATAAAGTCTCCTCCTCTTCCCCCTCTCCTTTAGATCAAGACCGGTGCTCCCTGCAGGTCCGAGCGACTCTCCAAGTATAACCAGCTGATGAGGTGAGGCTTGGGAATGGGCTTGGGAATGGGCTTGGGAAGAGCTTGGGAATGGGCTTGGGAAGAGCTTGGGAATGGGCTTGGGAAGAGCTTGGGAATGGGCTTGGGAAGAGCTTGGGAATGGGCTTGGGAAGAGCTTGGGAATGGGCTTGGGAAGAGCTTGGGAATGGGCTTGGGAAGAGCTTGGGAATGGGCTTGGGAAGAGCTTGGGAATGGGCTTGGGAAGAGCTTGCCAGGGCTCCCTGGCAAGCTCGGGGGGGGGGGGGGGGGGGGCGTGATCTGAGATCACTCTGGGAGACCCCCGGGGTCTTTGTCTGGGATACTGGGAGTGTTGTCACTGCTGACGACAATCCGGGACGGAGCTTCATCCTATTGCCCCCCTCCTGTCTCTACCTCCCTGCTAGCCCCCGCTCTGCTCCTGGAGTATCCCTGCTATTTGGAATAAGTTCAGGGATATAGGAATTAGGAGCAGGAGGAGGCCATTCAGCCCTTCGAGCCTGCTCCGCCATTCAATCAGATCATGGCTGATCTCTCCCTGGTCTCAAACCCACCTCCCCGCCTGTTCCACATGTCCCTTTATCACATTTCCGATCACAAATACATCCATCTCCCTCTTGAACCTGTTCAATGATTCAGACTCGGCTGCGCTCTGGGGCAGCGAGTTTCACAAACTCACCACCCTCTGCAGGAAGTAGTTCCTCCTCATCTCTGTTCTTAACCTACCGCCTCTCAACCTATACCCTCTTGTTCCAGACTGCCCCACATGGGGGAAACATTTGGTCTACATTTACTTTATCAATCCCTTTTAGAATTTTATATACCTCGATCAGATCCCCCCTCATCCTTCTAAACTCCAAACCCAAACTGTTTAATCTCTCCTCATACGTCAACCCTTTCATCCCCGGAATCAACCTGGGGAACCTCCTCTGAACTGCCTCCAATGCCACCACATCCTTCCTCAAAGAAGGAGACCAAAACTGGACACAATACTCCAGATGTGGTCTCACCAACACCCAGTACATAGAATCCTACAGTGCAGAAAGAGGCCATTTGGCCCATCAAGCCTGCACTGATGACAATCCCACCCAGACCCTATCCCTGTAACCCCACATTTTCCCTGCTCATCTCCCTGACACTAAGGGGTGATTGAGCATGGCCAATCCACCTAACCTGCACATCTTTTGGACTGTGGGAGAAAACCGGAGCATCTGGACGAAACCCACGCAGACACGGGGAGAATGTGCAGACTCCGCACAGTCACCCAAGGCCAGAATCGAACCTGGGTCTGAGGCAGCAGCAGTGCAAACCCACTGCCAGTGTAATGTCTCCATACAACTGCAACAACACTTCCCTACTTTTATAATGTGGAGATGCCGGTGTTGGACTGGGGTGGGCACAGTAAGAAGTCTCACAACACCAGGTTAAAGTCCAACAGGTTTATTTGGAACCATGAGCTTTCGGAACACTGCCCCTTCATCAGGTGAGTAAGTCAGTGCTCCGAAAGCTCGTGATACCAAATAAACCTGTTGGACTTTAACCTGACGTTGTGAGACTTCTTACTCTACCTTTATACTCCAGTCCCTTTGTGATTCATTCTGTGGTGGTGAAGTCTGCAGGACGCCCACCTTCGTTACAAATACAGGATGTTACTAAACTCTTTATCTTTCTGCAGGATTGAAGAGGAGTTGGGGGACAAGGCCAAGTTTGCTGGTAAGAACTTCCGGCACCCTCTGGGAAAGTAAGCAGATGTACGGAGTAGCGTTGATCTCCTGATGAGCCGCTCTCCGCCTGAGCAACCACCATCAACTGTCTCCCTCCAGCTTCCAGCCCCATAGCTCCCCTCACACCAGCCTTCCAGCCAATTAGATGTTACCTTGGAATCAAGATGTGCAATGTGTTGGTGAATAAAGTCGCTCAAATCTCTCAACTCTTGTGTGGTTTTTTTTTATTCCTGGGATGTGGGTGTTGCTGGCTTGTCAACTGCCCCTTGAACTGTCTCTCTCGGCCGTTTCAGAGGGCGGTTGAGAGTCAACCACATTGGCTGTGGCTCTGGAGTCACATGTAGGCCAGACCGGGGTAAGGACGGCAGATTTCCTTCCCTAAAGGGCATTAGTGACCCAGATGGGTTTTTCTGACAATCGACAATGGTTTCATTACACTTCTGCTTGAGTGGGATTTGAACCTGGGTCCCCAGAGCATTAGAAACATAGTGGATAGGAGCAGGAGGAGGCCATTCGGTCCTTCGAGCCTGCTCCCCCATTCATCACCGTCATGGCTGATCATCCAACTCAATAGCCTCATCCTGCTTTCTCCCCATAACCTTTGACCCCATTCGCCCCCAAGTGCTATATCCAGCCGCCTCTTGAATACATTCAATGTTTTGGCATCAACTACTTCCTGTGGTGATGAATTCCACCGGCTCACCGCTCTCTGGGTGAAGAAATGTCTCCTCACCTCCGTCCTAAATGGTCTCCCCCGAATCCTCAGACTGTGACCCCTGGTTCTGGACTCCCCCCACCATCGGGAACATCCTCCCTGCATCTACCCTGTCCAGTCCTGTTAGAATTTTATAAGTCTCTCTGAGATCCCCCCCTCATTTGTCTGAACTCCAGTGAAAACTATCCGAACCTGGTCAATCTCTCCTCATCCATCAGTCCCGCCATCCCCAGAATCAGCCTGGTAAACCTTCGCTGCACTCCCTCCAGAGCAAGAACATCCTTCCTCAGAAAAGGAGACCAAAGCCACATTTGGTCTAGGTTTCTGGATTACTGTCTGTGTGGAGTCTGCACGTTTGCCCCGTGTCTGCGTGGGTTTCCTCCGGGTGCTCCAGTTTCCTCCCACAGTCCAAAGATGTGTGGGTTAAGTGGATTGCTTGTGCTAAGTTGCCCTTTGGTGTCCCAGGATTTGAGGGTTAGGGGGGATTAGCAGGATGAATATGCGGGGGTTCCAGGGATAGGGTGGGATGCCCTGTTGGAGAGTTGGTGCAGATGCGATGGGCTGAAAGGCCTGAGAGGAGGGCTTTGCTGTTTGTTCTGGTCCAGTGAGATTAGAGCAGTGTGTATTCGGAGGGACTGAGGCTGGAGATGACACAATGAAATGTTTTGGGTGAAATGAGAGGTGATGTATTTGGGAAGGTGAAACTAGGCAGAAGAATACAGGCTAAATGAGAGGATTCAGAGGGGTGTAGAGGAAAGTAAACTTCCAAACATATCCCTGACGGTAGCAGGACAGGTTGGTAAGGTGGTTACAGAGGCAGATCGAATAGAATAAAGAAGATTACAGCACAGGAACAGGCCCTTCGGCCCTCCAAGCCTGCACCGACCATGCTGCCCGACTGAACTAAAATCTTCTACTTTTCCAAGAACCATATCCCTCTATTCCCATCCTATTCATGTACTTGTCAAGACGCCCCTTAAAAGTCACGACCGTATCCGCTTTCACTCCCTCCCCCAGCAACGAGTTCCAGGCACCCACCACCCTCTGTGTAAAAGTTCTGCCTCGTACATCTCCTTTAAACCTTGCCCCTCGCACCTTAAACCTGTGCCCCCCTAGTAATTGACTCTTCCACCCTGGGGAAAAGCTTCTGACTATCCACTCTGTCCATGCCCCTCATAATCTTGTAGACTTCTATCAGGTTGCCCCCTCAACCTCTGTCGCTCCGATGAGAACAAACCAAGTTTCTCCAACCTCTCCTCATAGCTAATGCCCTCCATACCAGGCAACATCCTGGTAAATCTCTCCAAAGCCTCCACATCCTTCTGGTGGTGTGGTGACCAGAATTGAACACTATATTCCAAGTGCGGCCTAACTAAGGTTCTATAAAGCTGCAACATGACTTGCCAATTTTTAAACTGCTCATAAGTTGGCAGTTAGGAAGGAAGTTTATTTATCCGTGTCACAAGTAAGGCTTACATTAACACTGTAATGAAGTTACTATGAAAATCCCCTAGTCGCCACACTCCGGTGCCTGTTCGGGTAACACTGAGGGAGAATTTAGCACGGCCAATGCACCCTAACCAGCACATCTTTCAGACTGTGGGAGGAAACCGGAGCACCCGGAGGAAACCCATGCAGACATGGGGAGAACATGCAGACTCTACACAGAGCGCTATGAGGCAGCAGTGCTAACCACTGTGCCACCTTATTCAATGGCAAATTCAATGCCTTAATTTCTAGAGGGTTAGAATACAAGAGCAGGGATGGGCTGTTCATAAGATATCGGAGCAGAATGAGGCACCCACTCCATGTCTACTTTATCCACACCTTTCATCATCTTGTAGACCTCAATTTGATCTCCCCTCATTCTTCTAAATTCCTGAGAGTATCGGCCTAAACTGTTCAATCTCTCTTCATCCGACAAACCCCCTCATCTCTTCTGAGGCTGTGTAAGGCTCTGGTCAGACCCCATTTGGAGTATTGTGAGCAGTTTTAGGCCCCGTATCTAAGGAAGGATGTGCTGGCCTTGGAAAGGGTCCAGAGGAGGTTCACAAGAATGATCCCTGGAATGAAGAGCTTGTTGTATGAGGAACGGTTGAAGACTCTGGGTCTGTACCCGTTGGAGTTTAGAAGGATGAGGGGGGGATCTTATTGAAACTTACAGGATACTGCGAGGCCTGGATAGAGTGGACGTGGAGAGGATGTTTCCACTAGTAGGAAAAACTAGAACCAGAGGGCACAACCTCAGGCTAAAGGGACGATCCTTGAAAACAGAGATGAGGAGGAATTTCTTCAGCCAGATAGTGGTGAATCTGTGGAACTCTTTGCCGCAGAAGGCAAAGATAGATAGGTTCTTGATTAATAAGGGGATCAGGGGTTATGGGGAAAAGGCGGGAGAATGGGGATGAGAAAAATATCAGCCATGATTGAATGGCAGAGCAGACTCGATGGGCCGAGTGGCCTCATTCTCTCTCCTATATGGTCTGATAGTTTCTCACACCATTTCCCAGGAAACACGACCATAAACAACCTGTCAGCACCGTTCAGTCTTTGGGCAACTATACATCCACACAGTCACTCTTCCCTCAGTCCCACGAACTTCCGTTCCAGCAGGGCTCTGGGATTTTAGGATATATGGACAATGCCAACTCTTATCTTTATCATGTTCCTTTATCACCCACAGGATCCAAGTCTCTCCACAAGTGCAGCTCCCACAACTGGGGTGACACAGTTGTTCGCTCCGCGACCTCACAGCGCCAGGGACCCGGGTTCAATTCCTGCCTCGGGTCATTGTCTGTGTGGAGTCTGCACGTTCTCCCCGTGTCAGTGTGGGTTTCCTCCGGGTGCTCCGGTTTCCTCCCACAGTCCAAAGATAGAACATAGAACAGTCCAGCACAGTACAGGCCCTTCGGCCCTCGATGTTGTGCCGAGCTTTGTCCGAACCAAGATTAAGCTATCCCAGTCCCTATCATCCTGGTGTGCTCCATGTGCCTATCCAATAACCGCTTGAAAGTTCCTAAAGTGTCCGACTCCACTATCACTGCAGGCAGTCCATTCCACACCCCAACCACTCTCTGCGTAAAGAACCTACCTCTGATATCCTTCCTATATCTCCCACCATGAACCTTATAATTACGCCCCCTAGTAATAGCTACATCCACCCGAGGAAATAGTCTCTGAACGTCCACTCTATCTATCCCCCTCATCATCTTATAAACCTCTATTAAGTTGCCTTTCATCCTCCTCCGCTCTAAAGAGAAAAGCCCTAGCTCCCTCAACCTTTCCTCATAAGACCTACCCTCCAAACCAGGCAGCATCCTGGTAAATCTCCTTTGCACTCTTTCCAGCACTTCCACATCCTTCTTATAGTGAGGTGACCAGAACTGCACACAATATTCCAAATGTGGTCTCACCAAGGTCCTGTACAGTTGCAGCATAACCCCACGGCTCTTAAACTCCAACCCCCTGTTAATAAACGCTAACACACTATAGGCCTTCTTCACAGCTCTATCCACTTGAGTGGCAACCTTTAGAGATCTGTGGATATGGACCCCAAGATCTCTCTGTTCCTCCACATTCCTCAGAACCCTGCCGTTGACCCTGTAATCCACATTTAAATTTGTCCTAACAAAATGAATCAGGTTAGGTGCAGGTTAGGTGGATTGAACATAAGAACATAAGAAATAGGAGCAGGAGTAGGCCATCTAGCCCCTCGAGCCTGCCCCGCCATTCAATAAGATCATGGCTGATCTGACGTGGATCAGTACCACTTACCCGCCTGATCCCTATAACCCTTAATTCCCTTACCGATCAGGAATCCATCCATCCGCGCTTTAAACATATTCAGCCTCCACCACCTCAGTGGGCAGAGAATTCCAGAGATTCACCACCCTCTGGGAGAAGAAGTTCCTCCTCAACTATGCTAAATTGCCCCTTAGTGTCCAAAGATGTGCAGGTTAGGGTGGATTGGCCATGCTAAATTGCTCCTTAGTGTCCAAAGATGTGCAGGTTAGGTGGATTGACTGAAATCCATATAGACGACATCCACGGCCCTTCCTTCATCAACCGTTTTTGTCACTTCCTCAAAAAACTCCACCAAATTTGTAAGGCACGACCTCCCTCTTACAAAACCATGCTGTCTGTCACTAATGAGATTGTTCCGTTCTAAATGCGCATACATCCTGTCTCTCAGAATCCTCTCCAACAACTTCCCTACCACGGACGTAAAGCTCACCGGCCTATAATTTCCTGGGTTATCCCTGCTACCCTTCTTAAATAACAGGACCACATTCGCTATCCTCCAATCCAATTGTCACAATACATGTGACAATAATAAATCAAATCAAAAACGCGAGGCTCAGCCAGTGACGTCCATGTCCCAATAATTAATTGTTTTAAACTATCCGATAGGGACAGTGATCAGTGCTGAGGAAATGAAGCTCTTTCTGTGTCCGGCTGAATGTTAGAAATACGGGTTTATTTGCAAAACGCTAAAATTATTTCAGCAACAGACACCAAGCATCTCTCCAGAATATAATTTACATTCAAACACGGCAAATAATGATAAAATTCAATGTAAAATGGATGGAAGTTATACTCCTGGGACTGACCAGGGAGGTTTACAAAGTCCCCTCCCCCAATGGGAGCAATCACACAGAGGGGATGGGGAGGAGGGGCAGGGCAGGGGGAGTAGAGGGAGGAGGGGGAGGGAGGAGTGGGGGAGGAGAGGGAGGTGGAGGGGGGATGGGAGAGGGAGGAGGAGAAGGGAGGAGGAGAAGGGAGGAGGAGAAGGGAGGAGGAGGGGGAGGGAGGGGGGAGCGGGGAGGGAGGGGGGGAGCGGGGAGGGAGGGGGGGAGCGGGGAGGGAGAGGGGGGGGGGAGCGGGGAGGGAGGGGGGAGCGGGGAGGGAGGGGGGAGCGGGGAGGGAGGGGGGAGCGGGGAGGGAGTGGGGGAGCGGGGAGGGAGTGGGGGAGCGGGGAGGGAGGGGGGGAGCGGGGAGGGAGGGGGGGAGCGGGGAGGGAGGGGGGGAGCGGGGAGGGAGGGGGGAGCGGGGAGGGAGGGGGGGAGCGGGGAGGGAGGGGGGGAGCGGGGAGGGAGGGGGGGGAGCGGGGAGGGAGGGGGGGGGAGCGGGGAGGGAGGGGGGAGCGGGGAGGGAGGGGAGGAGCGGGGAAGGAGGGGGGAGCAGGGAGGGAGGGGGGAGCGGGGAGGGAGGGGGGGAGCGGGGAGGGAGGGGGGAGCGGGGAGGGAGGGGGGAGCGGGGAGGGAGTGGGGGAGCGGGGAGGGAGGGGGGAGCGGGGAGGGAGGGGGGGAGCGGGGAGGGAGGGGGGGAGCGGGGAGGGAGGGGGGGAGCGGGGAGGGAGGGGGGGAGCGGGGAGGGAGGAGGGGAGCGGGGAGGGAGGGGGGAGCGGGGAGGGAGGGGGGAGCGGGGAGGGAGGGGGGGAGCGGGGAGGGAGGGGCACAGTTTGCAGTCGGACCCTCGAGGAGAGAGAAGCAGTAATTAGGATGTTGGATCGGCTCAAACACCCAGACTCGGGGGTCCCCGCGGGAATGAGGGGTCTCCACACGGAATCCCGCTCCACCGAAACCTTCAAACAGTTTCACCGTATGGAACAAGGAATGTTTCCAATCTCCTCTATCTCCCCATCGTCACAGCGCTGAATCCTCATCGAGGATTCACCCCGGCCGAGAATCTGGGAGAAAGCGGTGAAGCTAAAACATTCCGGACAGTTCACGGCAAACATTCTAACCCCCAGCACCCAACCCTCCGCGTCGAGAGACACCCCCTCCCCTCACCCCCCCTCCCATCTCCAAACTGTGACCCCCCCACCGTCCCCCCGCCCCCCGAGGAACAAAGCACAGTTCTAACAGCAGTGAGCAGGGGGGCTTCGTGCCCAGCCTGAGGTGCTCCTGGGAGGGGAGTGTCGGGGTTCCAGCTCCCTAAAGCCCACTCGATCCACCCGTCCCTTCATCACACAGCTTCTGCCTCTTCTTGGCTCTGATCTCGTTCATGGCTTCCTCGATTGACCGAGTGTCCCTCTTGTTGGCTGTGGGCACTGGGGAAGGAGGTGAGACGGGTGAGTGAGGAGAAACTCCAAATTAAACTTTGCCTGGTATATATACACGCGCCGACACGCACCCACACACGCCGACACGCACCCACACGCGCTGACACGCACCCACACACGCCGACACGCACCCACACGCGCCGACACGCACCGACACGCACCCACACGCGTCGACACGCACCCACACGCGCCGACACGCACCGACACCCACACACGCTGACACGCACCGACACACGCCCACACGCGCCGACACGCACCCACACGTGCCGACACGCACCCACGCGCCCACACGCGCCGACACGCACCCACACTCACCGACACGCACCCACACACACCGACACGCACCCATACACACCGACACGCACCCACACACACTGACACGCACCCACACACTGACACGCACCCACACACTGACACGCACCCACACACTGACACGCACCCACACACTGACACGCACCCACTCACACTGACACACACTGACACGCACCCACACACACTGACACGCACCCACACACTGACACGCACCCATACACTGACACGCACCCACACACTGACACGCACCCACACACACTGACACACACTGACACGCACCCACACACAGACACGCACCCACACACACTGACACGCACCCACACACACTGACACGCACCCACACACACTGACACGCACCCACACACACTGACACACACCGACACGCACCCACACACACTGACACACACCGACACGCACCCACACACACAGACACGCACCCACACACACAGACACGCACCCACACACACGGGCGCACGCAGAGACGCGCGCAGAGACGCGCGCACAGAGACGCGCGCACAGAGACGCGCGCACAGAGACGCGCGCACACTGACAGGCAAGGGGTTTGGGGTGGTTTATATGTAGAATAACAGATACCCGGGAGTGAGTTACAGACTGGAATCTAATCGAGGGGTTCGGGGTGGTTTATATACAGGATAACAGATACCCGGGAGTGAGTTACTGACTGGAATCTAATCGAGGGGTTCAGGGTGGTTTATATATAGAATAACAGATACCCGGGAGTGAGTTACAGACTGGAATCTAATCGAGGGGTTCGGGTGGTTTATATATAGAATAACAGATACCCGGGAGTGAGTTACTGACTGGAATCTAATCGAGGGGTTCGGGGTGGTTTATATATAGAATAACAGATACCCGGGAGTGAGTTACAGACTGGAATCTAATCGAGGGGTTCGGGTGGTTTATATATAGAATAACAGATACCCGGGAGTGAGTTACAGACTGGAATCTAATCGAGGGGTTCAGGGTGGTTTATATATAGAATAACAGATACCCGGGAGTGAGTGACAGATTGGAATCTAATCGAGGGGTTCGGGGTGGTTTATATATAGAATAACAGATACCCGGGAGTGAGTTACAGTCTGGAATCTAATCGAGGGGTTTGGGGTGGTTTATATATAAAATAACAGATACCCGGGAGTGAGTTACAGACTGGAATCTAATCGAGGGGTTCGGGGTGGTTTATATATAGAATAACAGATACCCGGGAGTGAGTTACAGACTGGAATCTAATCGAGGGGTTCGGGGTGGTTTATATATAGAATAACAGATACCTGGGACTGAGTTACAGACTGGAATCTAGTCGAGGGGTTCGGGATGGTTTATATATAGAATAACAGATACCTGGGACTGAGTTACAGACTGGAATCTAATCGAGGGGTTCGGGGTGGTTTATATATAGAATAACAGATACCTGGGACTGAGTTACAGACTGGAATCTAGTTGAGGGGTTCGGGGTGGTTTATATATAGAATAACAGATACCTGGGACTGAGTTACAGACTGGAATCTAGTCGAGGGGTTCGGGGTGGGTTATATATAGAATAACAGATACCTGGGACTGAGTTACAGACTGGAATCTAGTCGAGGGGTTCGGGGTGGTTTATATATAGAATAACAGATGCCCGGGAGTGAGTTACAGACTGGAATCTAATTGAGGGGTTCAGGGTGGTTTATATATAGAATAACAGATAGCTGGGAGTGAGTTACAGACTGGAATCTAATCGAGGGGTTCGGGGTGGTTTATATACAGAATAACAGATACCCGGGAGTGAGTTACAGACTGGAATCTAATCGAGGGGTTCGGGGTGGTTTATATATAGAATAACAGATACCCGGGAGTGAGTTACAGACTGGAATCTAATCGAGGGGTTCGGGGTGGTTTATATAGAGAATAAGTGTGAGATGATTCACTTTGGAAGGAGTAACAGGAATACAGAGTACTGGGCTAATGGTAAGATACTTGGTAGTGTGGATGAACAGAGGGATCTGCGTGTCCATGTGCATAGATCCCTGAAAGTTGGCACCCAGGTTGATAGGGTTGTTAAGAAGGCGTACGGTGTGTTAGCTTTTATTGGTAGAGGGATTGAGTTTCGGAGCCATGAGGTCATGCTGCAACTGTACAAAACTCTGGTGCGGCCGCACTTGGAGTATTGCGTACAGTTCTGGTCGCCGTATTATAGGAAAGATGTGGAAGCATTGGAAAGGGTGCAGAGGAGATTTACCAGGATGTTGCCTGGTATGGTGGGAAAATCGTATGAGGAAAGGCTGAGGGTCTTGAGGTTGTTTTCGTTGGAGAGAAGAAGGTTAAGAGGTGACTTAATAGAGGCATACAAGATGATCAGAGGATTAGATAGGGTGGATGGTGAGAGCCTTTTTCCTCGGATGGTGATGGCTAGCACGAGGGGACATAGCTTTAAATTGAGGGGTGAGAGATATAGGACAGATGTTAGAGGTAGGTTCTTTACTCAGAGAGTAGTAAGGGCGTGGAATGCCCTGCCTACAGCAGTAGTGGACTCGTCAACATTAAGGGCATTTAAATGGTCATTGGATAAACATATGGATGATATTGGAATAGTGTAGGTTAGAGGGGCTTTAGATTGGTTTCACTGGTCGGCACAACATCGAGGGCCGAAGGGCCTGTACTGCGCTGTAATGTTCTATGTTCTAACAGATACCCGGGAGTGAGTTACAGACTGGAATCTAATCGAGGGGTTCAGGGTGGTTTATATATAGAATAACAGATACCCGGGAGTGAGTTACAGACTGGAATCTAATCGAGGGGTTCAGTGTGGTTTATATAGCTGGGAGTGAGTTACAGACTGGAATCTAATCGAGGAGTTCAGGGTGGTTTATATATAGAATAACAGATACCCGGGAGTGAGTTACTGACTGGAATCTAATCGAGGGGTTCGGGGTGGTTTATATATAGAATAACAGATACCCGGGAGTCAGTTACAGACTGGAATCTAATCGAGGGGTTCAGGGTGGTTTATATATAGAATAACAGATACCCGGGAGTGAGTTACAGACTGGAATCTAATCGAGGGGTTCGGGGTGGTTTATATATAGAATAACAGATACCTGGGAGTGAGTTACAGACTGGAATCTAATCGAGGGGTTCGGGGTGGTTTATATATAGAATAACAGATACCCGGGAGTGAGTTACAGACTGGAATCTAATCGAGGGGTTCGGGGTGGTTTATATATAGAATAACAGATACCCGGGAGTGAGTTACAGACTGGAATCTAATCGAGGGGTTCAGGGTGGTTTATATAGCTGGGAGTGAGTTACAGACTGGAATCTAATCGAGGGGTTCGGGGTGGTTTATATATAGAATAACAGAATCCCGGGAGTGAGTGACAGACTGGAATCTAATCGAGGGGTTCGGGGTGGTTTATATATAGAATAACAGATACCCGGGAGTGAGTTACAGACTGGAATCTAATCGAGGGGTTCAGGGTGGTTTATATATAGAATAACAGATACCCGGGAGTGAGTTACAGACTGGAATCTAATCGAGGGGTTCAGGGTGGTTTATATAGCTGGGAGTGAGTTACAGACTGGAATCTAATCGAGGGGTTCGGGGTGGTTTATATAGCTGGGAGTGAGTTACAGAGTGGGATCATTCTCTGTGTAAGGTGTTTACGATGGGGTTGCTGTGGATTATCCTGTCTCCTGGTGTGTGTCAGTGATCAGGTTCCCTGTGATACGGCCTTGCCCCATCAGCCACACCCACCACAACCGTACGCCTTGTTGGCTTGCAGAGTGTGCGCCCCCTCTTTGGCTGCCACTGTGCCGATTAGGTGGCTGTACTTCTCCTTGTAATTGGTGTTGGGGCAAGTCTCCTTGGTGGGACCTCGTGCCTCTGCTTCCTCCTCTTCTTTCTGAGCTAACTCCTGCAGAGGGGGAAACACGGAGAGACTGATCACTGGTCAAAGTGTAGGCCCCTCACCACAGGAACTGGGGGGTGGGTCGCAACTCTGTCTACTTCCCCTCACTCCCTCAATCACCCAATCTCTTGTTGACCGCCACTCATCTCTTTGCCGGGATGTTGGGGCGTGACTGGCCGGGTCAGCGTTTACTGCCCATCCCTCATTGCCCCTTGAGAAGGTGGGTGAGCCGCCATCTTGAACCCGCTGCAGTCCCTGCGTGGTGTAGGTCCACCCACAGTGCTGTTAGGAAGGGAGTTCCAGGATTTTGACCCCAGCGACAGTGAAGGAACAGCCGACATATTTCCAAGTTGGGATGGTGAGTGACTCGGAGGGGGAACCTCCAGGGGATGGTTCCCAGGTATCATAGAATCCCTACAGTGCAGAAGGAGGCCATTCAGCCCATCGTGTCTGCTCCGACCACAATTCCTCCCAGGTCCCATTCCCGTAACCCCACATATTTACCCTGCTAATCCTCTTGGCACAAGGGGGCAATTTAGCATGGCCAATCAACCTAACCCACACATCAGCGGCACGGTGGCACAGTGGGTTAGTGCTGCTGCCTCACAGCGCCAGGGACCCGGGTTCAATCCCAGCGGCACGGTGGCACAGTGGGTTAGTGCTGCTGCCTCACAGCGCCAGGGACCCGGGTTCAATCCCAGCGGCACGGTGGCACAGTGGGTTAGCGCTGCTGCCTCACAGCGCCAGGGACCCGGGTTCAATCCCAGCGGCACGGTGGCACAGTGGGTTAGCGCTGCTGCCTCACAGCGCCAGAGACCCGGGTTCAGTTCCAGCCTCGGCTCACTGTCTGTGCGGAGTCTGCACGTTCTCCCCGTGTCTGCGCGGGTTTCCTCCGGGTGTTCCGGTTTCCTCCCACAGTCTGAAAGACGTGCTGGTTAGGGTGCATTGGCCATGCTAAATTCTCCCTCAGTGTTACCCGAACAGGCGCCGGAGTGTGGGTGACTAGGGGATTTTCACTGTAACTTCATTGCAGTGTTAATGTCAGCCTTACTTTTGTGACCGATAAATAAACATTAACTTTAATTAACTATCTTTGGAGTGTGGGAGGAAACCGGAGCACCCGGAGGAAACCCACGCAGACACGGGGAGAATGTGCAGACTCTGCACAGACAGTGACCCAAGCCGCGAATCGAACCCGGGTCCCTGGCGCTGTGAGGCAGCAGCGCTAACCCACTGTGCCACCGTGCCGCTGGGATTGAACCCGGGTCCCTGGCGCTGTGAGGCAGCAGCACTAACCCACCGTGCCGCTGGGATTGAACCCGGGTCCCTGGCGCTGAGAGGCAGCAGCACTAACCCACTGTGCCACCGTGCCGCTGGGATTGAACCCGGGTCCTTGGCGCTGTGAGGCAGCAGCGCTAACCCACTGTGCCACCGTGCCGCTGGGATTGAACCCGGGTCCCTGGCGCTGTGAGGCAGCAGCACTAACCCACCGTGCCGCTGGGATTGAACCCGGGTCCCTGGCGCTGTGAGGTAGCAGTGCTAACCCACTGTGCCACCGTGCCGCTGGGATTGAACCCGGGTCCCTGGCGCTGTGAGGCAGCAGCACTAACCCACTGTGCCACCGTGCCGCTGGGATTGAACCTGGGTCCCTGGCGCTGTGAGGCAGCAGTGCAAACCACTGTGCCACCGTGCCACCCAAGAGGTTGTGGGTTTGGAAGGTGGTGGTGTTCGCACTGAATGAAGGATTGGAGGATGCAGCAGGGAGTGAAGTTTTGTCCAGATCCCACACCCTCGGCTGACTTTACCTTAAAGCGTCTTTTTTCCTCTGCTTTCTGGGGGTTCCACTCCTCTCCCCTGCGATAGGCCTCCAGTTCCTCATCAGATGGAGCAAATTCCTAATAACACAGAGACACGACTCATTAAAAACTGCAACAGCCCAAAATTAAACCGCGCTCGAGAGCAAGAACAGCCCCGGTCGCTGATATTAACCGCGTGTGGTACAGGACCCAGAGGTATCAGACCCAGTGAAACCTCAGCCTGGCGAGACCACCCCCCCACCCCCCCACTGACATCCAGCAAGACACCCCACCCCGCGAGACGTCCTCCCCGCCCCAGCGAGACTCCCCCCCCCGCCCGCCCCAGCGAGACTGCCCCCCCTCCCCGCCCCAGCGAGACTGCCCCCCCTCCCCGCCCCAGCGAGACTCCCCCCCCTCCCCGCCCCAGCGAGACTCCCCCCCCTCCCCGCCCCAGCGAGACTACCCCCCTCCCCGCCCCAGCGAGACTCCCCCCCCCCTCCCCGCCCCAGCGAGACTCCCCCCCCCGCCCGCCCCAGCGAGACTGCCCCCCCCGCCCGCCCCAGCGAGACTCCCCCCCCTCCCCGCCCCAGCGAGACTCCCCCCCCGCCCGCCCCAGCGAGACGCCCCCCCCTCCCCGCCCCAGCGAGACTCCCCCCCTCCCCGCCCCAGCGAGACTCCCCCCCCTCCCCGCCCCAGCGAGACTCCCCCCCCCTCCCCGCTCCAGCGAGACTCCCCCCCCTCCCTGCCCCAGCGAGACTCCCCCCCCTCCCCGCCCCAGCGAGACTCCCCCCCCCCCCGCCCCAGCGAGACTCCCCCCCTCCCCGCCCCAGCGAGACTCCCCCCCCTCCCCCGCCCCAGCGAGACTCCCCCCCCTCCCCGCCCCAGCGAGACTCCCCCCCCCCTCCCAGCGAGACTCCCCGCCCCAGCGAGACCCCCCCCCGCAGCGAGAGGCACAGTGGGTTCAGCGAGACCCCCCCCTGCAGCGAGAGGCGCAGTGGGTTCAGCGGAAGCCTCATTCAGACGGGAATCCCGCACTCAGTGACATCCAGTTCCATCTCCCCCTCTCGATGGGGAGTGGGTTTCAGATGTTTCTCTTGTACCTTTTTGAAGATCATCACATATCTGCTCTCGTCATCCTCTCCAAAGGAGAATGAAGTCAATCCAGCCACCTCCACTACATCGTGCCTGTCAGCAAGGGGGGGGAAACCAGACAGCGGGTTAGTGAGAGGCCCCAACACGGCGGGGGGTGGATACGGGGGAAGTGAGGGTGGACAGGCCTGGGGAGAACATAGAAACATAGTGGATAGGAGCGGGAGGAGGCCATTCGGCCCTTCGAGCCTGCTCCGCCATTCATCACCATCACGGCTGATCATCCAACTCAATAGCCTCATCCTGCTTTCCCCCCATAACCTTTGATCCCATTCCCCCCAAGTGCTATATCCAGCCGCCTCTTGAGTACATTCAATGTTTTGGCATCAGCTACTTCCTGTGGTGATGAACTCCACAGGCTCACCACTCTCTGGGTGAAGGAAATGTCTCCTCACCTCCGTCCTAAAGGGTCTACCCCGAATCCCCAGACTGTGACCCCCCTGGTTCTGGACTCCCCCCACCATCGGGAACATCCTCCCTGCATCTACCCTGTCTCGTCCTGTTAGAATTTTATAAGTCTCTATGAGATTCCCCCCTCATTCGTCTGAACTCCAGTGAAAACAATCCTAACCTGGTCAATCTCTCCTCATACATCAGTCCCACCATCCCCGGAATCAGCCGGGTAAACCTTCGCTGCACTCCCTCCAGAGCAAGAACATCCTTCCTCAGAAAAAGGAAACCAAAACTGCACACAATACTCTCGGTGTGGCCTCACCAAGGCCGTGTATAATTGCAACAACACATCCCTGCTCCCTGTACTCGGAACCTCTCGCTATGAAGGCCAACATACCATTTACCTTCTTTACCGCCTGCTGCACCTGCATGCTTACCTTCAGCGACTGGTGCACAAGGACACCCAGGTCCCTCTGCACACTCCCCTCTCCCAATTTACACCCATTCAGGTTGCAATCTGCCTTCTTGTTTCTGCTTCCAAAGTCAATAACCTCACATTTATCCAAATTATACTGCATCTGCCATTGATTAGCCCACTGACCCAAACCTGTCCAGATCATTCTGAAGGATCTCTGCATCCTCGTCACAGTTCACCCTCCCCGCCCAACTTAGTATCATCTGCAAACTTTGAGATGTTACGTTTTGTTCCCTCATCCGAATTATTAATATATATTGTGACTAGCTGGGGTCCCAGCACCGATCCCTGTGGCACCCCACTAGTTACTGCCTGCCAATTTGAAAAGCACCCATTAATTCCTACTCTTTGTTTCCTCTCTGCCAACCAGATTTCTATCCATCTCAATACACTTCCCCCAATCCCCTCAGCATTAATCTTGCGTTGGGGGCCGCGGGGGGAGAGAGCGGGGGAATGAGGAGTCAGAGAAGTGGGTGAAAGGAAGCCCCAGGCAGGGCGAGCACACGCGGCCCAGTGAGACTCCAGACTTACAGAATACTTCTCTCCAGCTTGTTCATTGGGTCAAACTTCTTCTTCTTCTGCGTGCTACTCTGAATAAAATCAGAGATCAGCTTCTCCATCTGAAAAATCAAACACAATTCAAACCACTAAAACACAAAGCTTTACTCTGTATCTAACCCCGTGCTGTCCCTGTCCTGGGAGTGTTTGATGGGGGACAGTGTAGAAGGAGCTTTACTCTGTATCTAACCCCGTGCTGTACCTGTCCTGGGAGTGTTTGATGGGGGACAGTGTAGAGGGAGCTTTACTCTGTATCTAACCCCGTGCTGCACCTGTCCTGGGAGTGTTTGATGGGACAGTGTAGAGGGAGCTTTACTCTGTATCTAACCCCGTGCTGTACCTGTCCTGGGAGTGTTTGATGGGGACAGTGTAGAGGGAGCTTTACTCTGTATCTAACCCCGTGCTGTACCTGTCCCTGGGAGTGTTTGATGGGGGACAGTGTAGAGGGGAGCTTTACTCTGTATCTAACCCCGTGCTGTACCTGTCCTGGGAGTGTTTGATGGGGACAGTGTAGAGGGAGCTTTACTCTGTATCTAACCCCGTGCTGTACCTGTCCTGGGAGTGTTTGATGGGGGACAGTGTAGAGGGAGCTTTACTCTGTATCTAACCCCGTGCTGTCCCTGTACTGGGAGTGTTTGATGGGGGACAGTGCAGAGGGAGCTTTACTCTGTATCTAACCCCGTGCTGTACCTGTCCTGGGAGTGTTTGATGGGGACAGTGTAGAGGGAGCTTTACTCTGTATCTAACCCCGTGCTGTACCTGTCCCTGGGAGTGTTTGATGGGGGGACAGTGTAGAGGGAGCTTTACTCTGTATCTAACCCCGTGCTGTACCTGTCCTGGGAGTGTTTGATGGGGGACAGTGTAGAGGGAGCTTTACTCTGTATCTAACCCCGTGCGGTACCTGTCCTGGGAGTGTTTGACGGGGGACAGTGTAGAGGGAGCTTTACTCTGTATCTAACCCCGTGCTGTACCTGTCCTGGGAGTGTTTGATGGGGGACAGTGTAGAGGGAGCTTGACTCTGTACCTAACCCCGTGCTGTACCTGTCCTGGGAGTGTTTGATGGGGGACAGTGTAGAGGTTTTTCCACACTCTGGTCTGGGTCTTACCCGCTTCCTGAATTCCGCTTTCTGTTTCTTGTCTTCCTCCTGCATCTTCTTCAGTTTTGCCGCTTGCTCTGAGGGAGGAATGGAGCAAAGGAGCAGTTGTTTTGACCCCGGCATTTAAATTGCAATGTGAAACCCGAGTCTCGGTAGAGGATCCAGTGATGGGAGTCGCACGGGGGAATGCTGGGGCGTGGAATAGAGGTCAACATTCCTGGAGAGTGCAGTCAGAGTGTCCGATATTCCCACAGCCCTTCCCACCGAACCGGCTGATAAACTTTCCAAAGAGGTTTCAGCAACACTTCAATCCGTAAAGCTTCTTCAACACCTCAATTCCACCCCCCCCACTCCCCAATATCTCACACACCTTCTCCAATCCCCCTCACCCCCCAATATCTCACACACCTTCTCCAGTTACCCCCCCCACTCTCCAATTCATCCCCAATCCCCAATATCTTAGACGCCTTCTCCAATCCCCCCTCATTCCCAAACCCCCCAATCCCCAAATATCTTACACTCCTCTCTCCCATTTACCCCCGCTCCCCAATTCCCCCCATTCTCCAATCCCCCCTCACTCCCCAATATCCTACATACCTTCCCTGAAACCCCCTTCACCCTCCATTCCCCACTCCCTAATTTCCCCCTCACTCCCCAATATCTTACACACTTTCTCCAATTATCCCCACTTCCCAATTCTCCCTCACCCCCCAATTCCCCCCTCGTTCCCCCAATTCCCCCCTCGCTCCCCCCCAATTCCTCCCTCGCTCCCCCCAATTCCCCCCTCGCTCCCCTCAATTCCCCCCTCGCTCACCCCAATTCCCCCCACTCCCCCATCACCCCCCAATATCTCACACACCTTCTCCAATTACCCCCCACCTCCCCCACTTAGAAAGGAAAGCAGAACTAGAGGGCACAGCCTCAAAACAAAGGGGGGGTCGGTTTAGGACAGAGTTGAGGGGGAACTTCTTCTCTCAGAGGGTGGTGAATCTCTGGAATTCTCTGCCCACTGAAGTGGTGGAGGCTACCTCGTTGAATATGTTTAAGTCACGGATCGATGGATTCCTGATCGGTAAGGGAATTAGGGGTTATAGGGATCAGGCGGGTAAGTGGAACTGATCCACTTCAGATCAGCCATGCTCTTGTTGAATGGCGGGGCAGGCTCGAGGGGCTAGATGGCCTACTCCTGCTCCTATTTCTTATGTTCCCCCAATTCCTCCCTCGCTCCCCCCAATTCCCCCCCTCGCTCCCCCAATTCCCCCCTCGCTCCCCCAATTCCCCCTTGCTCCCCCAAATTCCCCCTCACTCCAATCCCACCTCACTCCCCCCAATTCCCCCCTCACCCCCCCAATTACCCCCCTCCATCCCCCCAATTCCCCCCCTCATCCCCCCCAATTCCCCCCTCATCCCCCCAATTCCCCCCTCATCCCCCTCATCCCCCCCAATACCCCCCAATTCCCCCCTCATCCCCCCCAATACCCACAAACCAACCCCTCCTCAATTTCTTTATTCATTCATTCACAGAGGAGGGTCCACATTCCATCTGAGTTTTTACTGGTTAGATTAGAATTTATTGCTCTCTGTAATTGCCCTTGAGAAGGTGGTGGTGGGAGAGCTGCCTTCTTCAACTCGCTGCAGTCCCGTGTGGTGTAGGTACAGGGGGTGGTGATGGCCTAATGATATTATCACTGGACTATTAATCCAGAAACTCAGCTAATGTTCTGGGGGACCCGGGTTCGAATCCCGCCACGGCAGACGGTGGAATTTGAATTCAATAAAAAATATCTGGAATTAGAATCTACTGATGACCCATTGTCGGAAAAACCCATCTGGTTCCCTTTAGGGAAGGAAATCTGCCGTCCTTACCCGGTCTGGCCTACATGTGACTCCAGAGCCACAGCCAATGGGGTTGACTCTCAACTGCCCTCCAAGGGCAACCAGGGATGGGCAATAAATGCTGGCCCAGCCCAGCGACGCCCCGTGTCCCAGGAATGAATTAAAAAAAAACACCACAGTGCT
>NW_027593149.1:0-37614 GCF_964213995.1 Mustelus asterias
TGAATGTTTATTGTGATGATTGCTTGAGCTGTTAATCAGCAGATTTGGTGAATTAACATAAAGCACCACAAGGTCCAGCTTGCTCCTGCTGCTTATTTTTGAAGGATCGTCCGTGAATGCAAAGATAATCCCAGCTATCCTTTTCTTTTCTAGTACAAACCAATGTGTAAACTCTTCGCCCACCCTGCCTGTCTCCTCCATCCCCACTTCCAGAAGCTGCCAGCACAACTCACACTCCCTCAGCTACAGCCACCAGGAACCCATCTCCCAGAGAACTGTGCTTGTGTGCACATTGAAGGCTCTTGCAGAAATGTTCCTGTCTCCTGAAAATAAACCTGTAACATAAACAACCATCAGATTTTTCCTACTGTTATAGATCATAGAATCCCCACAGTGCAGAAGGAGGCCATTTGGCCCATCGAATCTGCACCGACCACAATCCCACCCAGGTCCTATCCCTGTAACCCCACATATTTACCCTGCTAATCCCCCTGACACGAGGTTCAATTTAGCATGGCCAATCAACCTAACCCGCACATCTTTGGACTGTGGGAGGAAACCGGAGCACCCGGAGGAAACCCATGCAGACACTGGAAGAACGTGCAGACTCCACACAGACAATCACCAAGGCCAGAATTGAACCCAGGTCGCTGGAGCTGTGAGGCAGCAGTGCTAACCACTGTGCCACCATGCCGCCCGTTCTCCGTTCCTTCCACAAACTTTGCCTCTGAGCTATCAATTCCACTCCCCTCTCATGCCTGAGGCATGCTGTCCTGTTTAACTTTAAGATGAGCTTATGATGCCATCTCTCTCCATCACCAACACCATCTTAGCATTTCCCAACTCTACTCCTGCCTCAGCTCATCTGTTGCTGAAATCCTTGTGTACTTTCTCCAGCCTCCATCATTCCAATGCTTTCCCGGCCTCTCACTTTTAGTCGTCCAAACCTTTACTAACTAAATTCTGTTCATCTCTCACCCTGAGCCCATCGAACTGGTCCAGAAACACCTCCATGGCCTCACCCCTCCCTATCTCTGTAACCTCCTCCAGCCCCTATAACCCTCCCTATCTCTGTAACCTCCTCCAGCCCCCTACACCTCTCTCTACCTCTAACCTCCTCCAGCCCCTACACCCCTTCCTAGATCTGTGACCTCCTCCAGCCCCTACACACCTCCCTTTCTCTGTAATCTCCTCCAACCCCTACAGCCCTCCCTATCTCTGTAACCTCCTCCAGCCCCTACTCCCCTCCCTATCTCTGTAACCTCCTCCAGCCCCCAACACCCCTCCCTATCTCTAACCTCCTCCAGCCCCTACACACCTCCCTATCTCTGTAACCTCCTCCAACCCCTACACCCCTCCCTATCTCTGTAACCTCCTCCAGCCCCTACACCTCTCCCTATCTCTATAACCTCCTCCAACCCTCGGAGACCACTAGCGACCTTTGCATTCCCGATTTTAAATTCTCCGGCCTAGGTGGCTGTGCCTTTTTCCACTGGGGCCCCAGGCTCTGGAATTTAAACGAATCCATCTCTCCACTTCTTCTTCCTCCTAACTTACTGCTCTGTCTAAGTTTTTGATCACCTGTTCGAACATCTCCTCCATGACTCAGTCTGCAATTTGTTTCCTAATCGCTCCAGTGAATCACCTTGGGCTGTTTTACCAGGTTAACGGTGATATATACATAGAAACATAGAAAACGACAGCACAAAAACAGGCCCTTCGGCCCACAAGTTGTGCCGAACACATCCCTACCTTCTAGACCTACCTATAACCCTCCATCCTATTAAGTCCCATGTACTCATCCAGGAGTCTCTTAAAAGACCCTATTGAGTTTGCCTCCACCACCACTGACGGCAGCCGATTCCACTTGCCCACCTCCCTCTGTGTGAAAAACTTCCCCCGAACATCTCCCCTGTACCTACCCCCCAGCACCTTAAACCTGTGTCCTCTTGGAGCAGCCATTTCCACCCTGGGAAAAAGCCTCTGAGATTCCACCTGATCTATGCCTCTCAACATCTTATATACAAATGCAGATTGTTTTGAAACTTGTTTTTGGCTTCTTTTGATAACCTCTGGCTAACTCAAAGTGACAGAAATCTTTAACATGAACAAAACTAATCCTGAATTTAGCTCAATTATTTTTTATTGTTCAGAACTGAGACTGAACTTTAAATTAGACTTTAGCACATTTTCAATCATCTGCAACAAGGTTTCAGCCAATCCTGTGCTCTTCCTTCACCCTAGTCACACCCCGAGACTGCTCTCCCCCCAACCCCCCAGCCCCATGGAATAATTCTGCATTCTGCTAGCCACCATCTGCGGGAAACTGAGCATCACTCTTCAATGAATGCTCCTTTATACAAAAATGGAATTACTCCTGTCATTGTATCTTTGCTATCTGATTGGCAGACCTGTCTGATGGAAAACCTCCAGGACCCTTTCCGCTATTTCCCAGTGATTTTCTGTATCGAATCGGCAGAAGATGTGATTGCAGCTGCTCAGCTGGTAAGTAATTCCACTGTGACTGGTTAGATACGGCCGCTCCTGGCAGGAGCAATACCAGGCAAAGGGAAAGCAGCGCAGGGGGCTGGGAGATTCGAGCGGAGGCCATTTCTCGGGCTTCCCGCTGGGCGCCATTGCCTCCGCAAATCTCTGGCTGCTAGATGTTCTCCCTCCATTTTCCTGATCGGAATCTGACCTGTCTGATCCGACTCCTGGGATCCCATCCCACCTCATTTACCTGAGATTCCTCTGGGAACTTAACATTCTGACCTTGTGCCCAGGCAGCTCTCTGTATACAAACATCCATCACAACAATATCATTGAGTCCAAAGTGAAAATATTTCCTCAAAAATATCAGAGGCCTTGTTGAGTTCAGGAGGAGGGAGAGATTTTCCATGACGGAAGCTTGATCCTTCATTCTGCCTCTCTTCATCCCACACCACCCCCCCCCCCCCCCCCCACCCCCGCCCCCAACACACACACACACAATCTCTCCCCCAGTATCTCCTACAATCTGCTTCAAGCCTCCTGGGGCTTTCCAACTTGAATGTTGAGAACTGTTTCTGCAAAGTTAAAGCGGGAAGTTGGGGGAATTTTATAGAACATTTAGCCTGCACTGTTCACTGGCTGCATCAACCTCTGCCTGAGTTCCGCCTTTAGTCATGGTGCTTCCCCCTTTTTACCCACAGCATCTCTGCCTTGAGCTTCCAGTTGGTTACTGCAGCTTCCTGAACCAAAAGCAGGTTGATCAGTTACCACCTTGCTACCTGTGCTTATGCTTTTGACTTAGTTACTGTGAGGGGCGGGGGAGAGGGTGGGTGGTAGGGGGAAGAGTGGGGGGTGAGGATGAGGGGGGGAATGGGGAGTGGGGGAGGAATTGGGGGGGTTGGGGGAGGAATTGAGGGGGATGGGGGGGAGGAGGGGTGGGGGACGAAGTGGGGGGGATGTGGGGAGGAGGAATTGGGGGGGAAATTGGGGGGTGGGGAAGGAATTGGGGGGGGGGGTGGGGAAGGAATTGGGGGGGTGGGGGAGGGATGGGGGGGTGGGGGAGGAATTGGGGGGGGTGGGGGAGGAATTGGGGGGGGTGGGGGAGGAATTGGGGGGGATGGGGGTGTGGGGGGGGGAGGAATTGGGTGGGGGGGCATGGGGGGCTGGGGGAGTGAGGGCGTGCGAGGGCGGGGGGGTGGTGATATTGGGTCTGATCATTCTAACAGTCCCCAGTTTGTCGAAAATGGAAGTTTGCAAACGTGTGTGGGTTCCTGAAATAACTGTTTGTACAAGAATAAACTGCCCCTTGCAAAGAAAGCGACTTTCTTTCAATATAGAACATATTGTAAGGATTAACATTTTGAATTATAAAACACTTCTAATTTTAAAAATAAACTCTGAAGCTTTGAATTTGGAGCTCCTAACACTGGGGTCCTCAGTTATGCACGAGCTACAAGGTAGATAGAAACGTAGAAGCAGGAGCAGGCCATTCAGTCCTTCGAGCCTGCTTCACTATTCATTATGATCATGGCTGATCATTCAACTCAGACGCCTGATCCCGCCTTTCCCCCCATATCCTTGGATGCGTTTAGCCCCAAGAGCTATTTCTAACTCCTCATCTCCATCCTAAATGGTTTACCCTGCATCCTCAGACTGTGACCCCTAGTTCTGGACTCCCCCACAATTGGGAACATCCTTCCTGCACCTATCCTGTCTAACCCTGTTCAAATTTTATAGGTTTCTATGAGATCCTCCCTCATTCTTTTGAACTCCAGCGAATACAATCTTAACCAACTCTCAATCTCTCCTCGTACTTCAGTCCCGTCACCCCAGAATCAGCCTCGTAAACCTGGGATGTAGATTATCAGACCCTGGGAATTTATCGACCTTCAATCCCATCAATCACCCCAATACCAGTTCCCTACTAATACTGATCTCCTTCAGTTCCTCCCTCTCACTAAACCCAGTCTTCCCCAACATATCGGGTACATTATTTGTGTCCACCTTTGTGAAGACAGAACCAAAGTATGTATTTAGTCAGTCAACCATTTTTTTGTTCCCATTATAAGTTTCCCAATTTCTGACTGTAAGGGACTTACATTTGTCTTCAATCTTTTTCTTTTCACACACCTATAGAAACATTTACAGTCAGTTTTTATGTTCCCCAGAAGCTTATTCTCATACTCTATTGTCCCCTTCTTAATCAATCCCTTTCTCTTCCTTTGCTGAATTCTAAACTGTTCCCAATCCTCAGGTCTGCTGTTTTTTTCTGGCCAATCTGTGCCTCTTCCTTGGATCTAATACTATCTCTAATTTCCCTTGTAAACCACGGTTTGGCCAACTTTTCCATTTTATTTTTGCGTAAGGCAGGAATAAACAATTGTTGCAGTTTACCCATGTGCCCCTTGAATATTTGCCATTGCCAATCCACCGTCATCCCTTTAAGTAACGTTTCCCAATCTGTCAAAGCCAACTCGAGCCACATACCATCAAAGTTTCCTTTATTAAGAGTCGGGTCCCTTGTCCCAGAATCAACGACATCACTCTCCATCTTGCTGAAGAATTATATCATGTTATGCTCGCTCATCCCCAAGGAGCCTCGCACAAATAGATTGTCAATTATTCCTTTCTCATTACACAATTCCCAGCCGAGAATGGCCTGCTCTCACGTTGGTTCCTCAATGTATTGGTCCAGAAACCATCCCATATACACTCCAGGAATTCCTCCCCTACGATTCTGTGACTAATTTGTTTTGCCCAATCTAAATGCAGATTAAAGTCTCCCATAATTACAGATGTTCCTTTATCACATGTGTCTCTAAATTTCCTGTTTAATGTCATTCCCAATATCGACACTGCAGTTTGGGGTCTATGTACAAACCCACTAACATTTTGTGCCCCTTGGTGTTTCTTGGCTCGACCCAAACAGATTCCACATCGTCAGAGCTAATATCCTTCCTCACTATTGCATTAATTTCCTCTTTACCAGCAATGCAACTCCACCACCTTTTCCTTTTTGTCTGTCCTTCCTGAAGACTCAATACCCCTGGATGTTCAATTCCCATCCCTGGTCACCCTGCAGCCATGTCTTCGTAATCACGACTACATCATACCCGTTTACATCTATTTACATGGTTAATTCATCCACTTTTTTGCAAATGCTCTGTACATTAAGGTACAAAGCCTTAAGGCTTGTCTTTTTAACATTCAGTGACTGGACAGTGCAGTTGATGTTGTCTACATGGACTTTAGCAAGGCCTTTGACAAGGTACCGTATGGTAGGTTGTTGCATAAGGTTAAATCTCACAGGATCCAGGGTGAGGTATCTAAACGGATACAAAATTGGCTTCTTGACAGAAGCCAGAGGGTGGTTGTAGAGAATTGTTTTTCAAACTGGAGGCCTGTGACCAGCAGTGTGCCTCAGGGATCAGTGATGGGTCCACTGTTGTTTGTCATTTATATTAATGATTTGGATGAGAATATAGGAGGCATGGTTAGTAAGTTTGCAGATGACACTAAGATTGGCGGCATAGTGGACAGGGAAGAAAGTTATCTCCAATTGCAACAGGATCTTGATCAATTGGGCCAGTGGGCTGACGAATGGCAGATGGAGTTTAATTTAGATAAATGCGAGGTGATGCATTTCGGGAGATTGAATCAGTGCAGGACTTACTCAGTTAATGGTAGGGCATTGGGGAGAGTTACAGAACAAAGAGATCTAGGGGTACATGTTCATAGCTCTTTGAAAGTGGAGTCACAGGTGGACAGAGTGGTGAAGAAGGCATTCGGCATGCTTGGTTTCATCGGTCAGAACACTGAATACAGGAGTTGGAATGTCTTGTTGAAGTTGTGCAAGACATTGGTAAGGCCACACTTGGAATACTGTGTACAATTCTGGTCACCCTCATTATAGAAAGGATATTAAACTGGAAAGAGTGCAGAAAAGATTTACTAGGATGCTACCGGGACTTGAATCATTGAGTTATGAGGAGAGGCTGGATAGACTGGGACATTTTTCTCTGGAGCGTAGGAGGCTGAGGGGTGATCTTATAGAGGTCTATAAAATAATGAGGGGCATAGATCAGCTAGATAGTCAATATCTTTTCCCAAAGGTAGGGGAGTCTAAAACTAGAGGGCATAGGATTGTGAGAGGGGAGAGATTCAAAAGTGTCCAGAGAGGTAATTTTTTCACACAGAGGGTGGTGAGTGTCTGGAACAAGCTGCCAGAGGTAGTAGTAGAGGCGGGTACAATTTTGTCTTTTAAAAAGCGTTTAGATAGTTACATGGGTACGATGGGTATAGAGGGATATGGACCAAATGCGGGCAATTGGGATTAGCTTAGGGGTTTTTAAAAACAAGGGCGGCATGGACAAGTTGGTCCGAAGGGCCTGTTTCCATGCTGTAAACCTCTGTGACTCTATTCCTGATCCCATATTTCACTGTCTGATTCTGGCCCTCGGTTTCTCTGCATATCACTTTTTTTCTTAACTCAGAAAGTTGGTATGCAGGTGCAGCATGTAATAAAAAAGGCCAATGGGATGTTGGCATTGATTGCAAAGCAACTGGAGTATAAAAGTAGAGAAGTGTTGCTGCAGTTGTATCGGGTGTTGGTGAGACCACATCTGGAGTATTGTGTCCAGTTTTGGTCGTCTCATTTGAGGAAGGATGTTGCGACATTGGAGGCAGTTCAGAGAAGGTTCACCAGATTGATTCCAGGGATGAAAGGGTTGACGTATGAGGAAAGATTAAACAGCTTGTACTCACTGGAGTTTAGAAGGATGAGAGGGAATCTGATAGAGGTGTATAAAATTTTAAAAGGGATTGATAAAGTAAATGTAGATCAAATGTTTCCTCTTATGGGGCAATCTCTGAACAAGAGGTCACAGGTATATGTTGAGAGGCGGTAGATTTAAAACGGAGATGAG
The DNA here is from genome assembly GCF_964213995.1 of Mustelus asterias. Taxonomy (NCBI): domain Eukaryota; kingdom Metazoa; phylum Chordata; class Chondrichthyes; order Carcharhiniformes; family Triakidae; genus Mustelus; species Mustelus asterias. Next base: position 7,416 of record NW_027593149.1, read on the forward strand.
GAGGAACTACTTATCGCAGAGGGTGGTGAATTTGTGGAACTCGCTGCCCCATAGCGGGGAGTCTGAATCATTGAATGGTTTCAAGAAGGAGATAGATATATTTCTAATAAAAAAAAGGGAAAGAGGGATGTGGGGAACAGGAGGGGAGGTGGATTTGAGAGCAGGGAGAGATCAGCCATGATCTGAATGAATGGCGGAGCAGGCTCAAAGGGCTGAATTTGCCGACTCCTGCTCCTAATTCCTATGTTCTTCTTTTTGTTTGTGTCCTTTTAGTTGAAATCCTCCCCAACCACTCTAGCAAGTATCCCCATTCTCCCCCCACCCCGCCCGGCCCCAGGGACATCAATCCCGGTCCTGCCCAGGTGTAACTCGTCCAGTTTGTTCTGGACTCACCGCCCCAGAACCGGTCCCAATGCACCAGGAATCTGAAACCCTCTCCCCTCACACCATTGTGCCATTTTCTGCCCACGCCCGGGCTGCCCGCCCCCCGCCTGCCGCGCCCCCGCCCGCCCCGGCCCCCCTCCCCGATAAGGAGACTAATTCTGCAACTCACGTTTCAGCATTTCCTTTTTTGGGAATAGTCTAAGTTCACCTCTCCCGTTGGCGATGGGGAGCCAATGATCTCATGCTTTGTGGGTCGTACTCTGAGATGCAGCCCAATCACTTTCTATGTTCCATCCCAAACAAATGATACCTTTCCTTTTGAAACAAAACTGTCATAAGTAAGTAAATAAATAAAGTCACGTTCTCTTGTAAACAGCTTTTAGCCCCGCACTAACGGTGGAATTCTTCCGTTTTAAGACTGTGTTAGAGAGCGGCTTTGGCGATCCCGTCCCATCTTCCAGAACAGCGGAATATTGCGCTAGATTCCACATCATTCATTCGGCACAAATGCCCCTCTGGGTGCCATTGTGAACAGGGTGCTGTCCGGCTTGTGATGGAGATGGAGGCAGGAACCAGTCTGCCCCGGGAGGACAGTGCCCAGCGCACTGGGGGTGGGTGAGGGGGGGGCAGAATGGTGCTCAGTGCAGCGGGGTGGGTGGGGTGGGTGGGGTGGGGTGGTGAGGGGTGGGGTGGTGAGGGGGTGGGGTTGGGTGGTGAGGGGTGGGGTGGTGAGGGGGTGGGGTTGGGTGGTGAGGGGTGGGGTGGGGTTCGGTGGGGTGGGGGGTGAGGGGTGGGGTTCGGTTGGGTGGGGTGGGGTTCGGTGGGGTGGGTGGTGTGGGGTGGAGTGGGTGGTGAGGGGTTCTGAGGGGTGGGGTGGGTGGTGAGGGGTGGGGTGGGGTGGGTGGTGAGGGGTGGGGTGGGGTGCATGGTGAGGGGTGGGGTGGGTGGGGTGGGGTGCATGGTGAGGGGTGGGGTGGGTGGTGAGGGGTGGGGTGGGGGGTGGGTGGTGAGGGGTGGGGTGGGTGGTGAGGGGTGGGGTGGTGAGGGGTGGGGTGGGGTGGTGGGGGTGGGGTTGGGTGGTGAGGGGTGGGGTTGGGTGGTGAGGGGTGGGGTGGGTGGTGAGGGGTTCAGTGGGGTCGGTGGGGTGGGGTGGGTGGTGAGGGGTTCGGTGGGGTGGGTGGTGAGGGGTGGGGTGGGGTAGGTGGTGAGGGGTGGGGTGGGGTGGTGCAGAGTGGTGTCCAGCGTGCCGGGGGGTGGGGGTTGGTGCTCTGTGCAGTAGAAGGGAGGGGGGGGCCACATAGTTTGTCCAAAGTGCCGGCACAGCCCCGACAGAAAGGTGGCACTGACCCAAACTCTTTGGTGAACTGGGGACCGCCTTGTGTACATCGCTCAGTAGCCATTGCATGGAAACTGATGTGATTTCCCGCTGATGTGACATCAGTTTGAAAGGCATGATGGGATGCCAGTGACTAGCTGTTTTAATGAGTATTCATGAGATGCAAATGAATGCAAATAGTCTTTGTGTCACCCACCATTGGGAAAATTGCAATGTGATCGAGCGCCAGCGGGTTTTCCCACTTTTTGGCTCCCACTTAATTCTCTGCTCCTGCCTGCGGTGGGTTTGGAGAACTCCACCTTAAAGCTTTTAAAATCAACATTTAAGACCACTTCCTGTCACATTAACAGAGAATAAAGGTTTCCTACAGGTGCAGATCAATTTAGGCACTGCACGGTTTGTTTAAACAGAAGGGCTGGAACGTTCTGGCCATTCGCGCCAGCGGAATTCTCTGGCTGAGTGCTAAACTCTCCGTCCTCGCTCGCAGCAGCGATGGGGTGGGGGATGGCTGAAAAATTCCAGCCAAGGTGTCATCCTGAATTCAATACTCGTAACTATTCCTTCAAAGTAGAAGAATCAAATGCGTCAGATTTGGAATCATAAATTCATCAAACCTCTGACCAAAGATCTGCTTTCCTCTTCCCCGGTTACCTTGGTTGTTAATTCTCTAACAGAAATTCAACATGACCATTTTGAAAGTGGCTAACATAAAAGATCCTAAACATTAGTCAACTCTATACAAAACCGTGAAAAATGTTATCAAATCTTCAATCAGTTTAAAGTTACAGCCTATCTTTTGATCTCTGCAGTGCCTGAAGATCTATGAACCCAATGTCCCATGGGCCAACATTGAAAACTGCGTGAACGGTGACCTTGGAAACAGATTGATGCACCGGAATGCAGAGCTAACGGAAGCACTAAATCCACCACATGACTACGTTCCCTGGATCCTGGTCAATGGGGTAAGTTGGAAAGATGCACCTCGCTCAAGGAAGCAATGTTCCAAACGCATTCACTGCAACTGGGTCATTTCAGGTATTAAAACCAGAGAACAGAGATGGCACAGAAAGAGGCTATTCAGCCCATTGAGTCTGTGCTGACCAAAATGAGGAAAATAAGAACCTAGCCGCCCATTTTAATCCCATTTTCCAGCATCTGCTCTGTAGCCTTGCAGAATATGGCACTTCAGACACAGATTCAGGTACCTTTGAAATGAAGAGTGTTTCAGCTTCAACCACCGATTTGGGTAGTAAATTCCAGGCACGCACCACCCTCTGGGTGAAAAACCTCCCCCGTACATCTCCCTTAAACTTCCACCCCCTCACCTTGAACCTGTGCTCCCTTTGTAATTGACATTTCCACCCTGGGAAAAAGCCTCTGTCTATCCACCCCTGTCTGTGCCTCTCATAATTTTGTGGACCTCTATCAGGTCTCCCCTCAGTCTCCATCTTTCCAGTGAAAACAATCCTAGTTTATTCAACCTCTCCTCACAGCCAACATCCTCGAGACCAGGCAACATCCTGGTGAACCTTCTTTACACTCTCTCCAAAGCTTCCACGTCCTTCTGGTAGTGTGGTGACCGGAACTGCACGCAATACTTCAAATGCAGCCTAACCAAGGTTTCATATAGCTGCAACATGATTTCCCAAGTCTTGTATTCAGTGCCCCAGCTGATGAAGGCAAGCGTGCCGTGGTGTTGCCACTTTTAGGGAACTGTGGACCTGCACACCCAGATCCCTCTATGTTAATGTTCCTAAGGGTTCTGCCATTTACAGTATGATTTCTACCTAAATTTAATTCTCCAAAATGCATCACCTCTCATTTGTCCGGATTAAACTCCATCTGACTTTTTTTTACGTTTATTTATTAGTCACAAGTAAGGCTTACATTAACACTGCAATGAAGTTACTGTGAAATTCCTCTAGTTGCTGCACTCTGGTGCTTGTTTGGGTCAATGCACCTAACCAGCACGTCTTTCAGACTGTGGGAGGAAACCGGGGCACCCGGCGGAAACCCACGCAGACAAGGGGAGAACGTGCAGACTCCACTCAGACAGTGACCCAAGCCGGGAATCGAACCTGGTTCCCTAGCGCTGAAGCAGCAGCGCTAACCACTGTGCCACCTTGCCGCCCACTGTGCCCAAGTCTCCATCTATCTATATCATGTGACAATCCCCGGCACAATCAGCAACTCCACCAATCTTCGTGTCATCCACAAACTTACTAATCAGACCACCCACATTTTCCTCCAGATCATTTGTGTATCCTACAAACAACAGAGGTCCCAGCACTGATCCCTGCGGAACACCACTAGCTACAGATCTCCATTCTAAAAAACACCTTTCCACCACTAATCTCTGTCTGTATAACCAAGCCAGTTCTGTATCAAGAACAAAGAACAAAACAGCACAGGAACAGGCCCTTCGGCCCTCCAAGCCCGCGCCTCCCTGGTCCAAACTAAACCACTCTTTTGTATCCCTCCATTCCCCCTCCGTTCATGTGGCTATCCACCCCGAATCCCATGTCATAGAGTCATAGAGGTTTACAGCATGGAAACAGGCCCTTCGGCCCAACTTGTCCATGCCGACCTTTTTTTTAAACCCCTAAGCTAATCCCAATTGCCCGCATTTGGCCCATATCCCTCTATACCCATCTTACCCATGTAACTGTCTAAATGCTTTTTAAAAGATCCGCCTCTACTACTACCTCTGGCAGCTTGTTCCAGACATTCACCACCCTCTGTGCGAAAAAATTGCTCCTCTGGACACTTTTGTATCTCTCCCCTCTCACCTTAAATGCATGTCCTCTAGTTTTAGACTCCCCTACCTTTGGGAAAAGATATTGACTACCGAGCTGATCTTATAGACCTCTATAACATCACCCCTCAGCCTTCTACGCTCCAGAGAAAAAAGTCCCAGTCTATCCAACCTCTCCTTATGACTCAAACCATCAAGACCCAGTAGCATCCTCGTAAAGCTTTTCTGCACTCTTTCTAGTTTAATAATATCCTTTCTATAATAGGGTGACCAGAACTGTACACAGTATTCCAAGTGTGGCCTGTCCAATGTCTTGTACAACTTCAACAAGGCGTCCCAACTCTTGTATTCAATGTTCTGACCAATGAAACCAAGCATGCCGATTGCCTTCTTCATCACTCTGTCCACCTGTGACTCCACTTTCAAAGAGCTATGAACATGTAAACCTAGATCTCTTTGTTTTATAACTCTCCCCAATGCCCTACCATTCACTGAGTAAGTTCAATCTACCAAAATGCATCACCTCACATTTATCTAAATTAAACTCTATTTGCCATTCGTCAGCTTAGTGGCCCAATTGATCAAGATCCTGTTGCAATCGGAGATAACTTTCTTCACTGTCCACTATGCCACCAATCATGGTTTCATCTGCAAACTTACTAACCATGCCTCCTGTATTCTCATCCAAATCATTAGTATAAATGAGAAATAACAGCGGACCCAGCACTGATCCCTGAGGCCTACCGCTGGTCACAGGCCTCCAGTTTGAAAAACAACCCTCTACAACCTCCCTCTGGCTTCTGTCAAGAAGCCAATTTTGTATCCATTTAGATACCTCCCCCTGGATCCCTTGAGATTTAACCTTATGCAACAACCTACCCTGAGGTACCTTGTGATTTTAGTTTTTATACCAGTCTGCCATGGGGACCTTGTCCTTACTAAAGTCCATATAAACTGCATCCACAGCCCTTCCTTCATCAATTATCTTTGTCACCACTTCAAAAAACTCAATCAAGTTGGTGAGACATGACCTTCCCCGTACAAAACCATGCTGCCTGTCATTAACTAGTCCATTTTCTTCCCAATGTGCATATATTCTGTCCCTCAGTATCTTCTCCAAACGTTTCCCCACCACTAACATCAGGCTCACTGGCCTATAATTTCCTGCTTCCTTTCTCAAACGAGGGAACAACATTGGCTATGCTTCAGTCCTCTGGAACCTTGCCTGTGGTCAAAGAGGATGTGAAGATATCTGTTAAGGCCCCAGCTAGTTCTTCCCTTGCCTCCCGCAGTAACCTGGAATAGATCCCATCTGGCCCCGGGGACTTGTCTACCTTATTGCAATTTAGGATACTCATCACATCCTCCTTCAATACAGTGACGTTCTCTAGAGTGTTCACACACCTATCCCTGACCTCAACATCCATCATGTCCTTCTCCTTGGTGAATACCAATACAATTATTCATTAAGGATCTCACCCACTTCCTGTGGCTCCACGCATAACTTCCCTCCATTGTCTTTGAGTGGACCTACTCTTTCTTTTGCTACCCTCTTGCTTCTAATATATGCATAGAAAGCCTTGGGATTCTCCTTGACCCTCGTTGCTAAAGGCATTTCATGGCCCCTTTTAGCCCTCCTATTTCCACGTTTAAGTTCCTTCCTACTTTCACTATATTTCTCAAGGGCTCCATCAGTTTTTAGTTTGCCTCGACCTATCGTATGCTTCCTCTTCCCTTTTGATGAAGCTTACAATTTCCCTTGTCGTCCATGGTTCCCGAGTCCTGCCATTTCTATCCTTCATTTCTGTTCTAACGAAAACAGCACTAGCCTTGTGGCCGGCATGGTGGCACAGTTAGCACTGCTGCCTCACAGCGCCAGGGACCCAGGTTCAATTCTTGGCTCGGATCACTGTCTGTGCGGAGTTTGCATTTTCTCCCCATGTCTGCGTGGGTTTTCTCCGGGTGCTCCGGTTTCCTCCCACAGTCCAAAGATGTGCAGGTTAGGGGGATCAGTAGGGTGGGATTATAGGGATAGGGTCAAATGCTCTTTTAGAGAGTCGGTGCACATTCGATGGGCCGAATGGCTGGCCTCCTCCTGCATCGTGGGGATTCTATGATTCCTATCCAATTCCTATCTGTCATCAGCTGTGTCCTAATCAGCATTTTATTCAGCATTGCCACCCTGCTTTTATAGCTGATAACCTTTCCAATAAAGAAAACTTTCTTCGCCACCTTATCCACCTATTCTGCCACTTCAGGGACCCGTGGATTTGCATTGAAACATAAAAACGTAGAAGATAGGTGTGGGAGGAGGCCATTCGGCCCTTCGAGCCTGCACCATCATTCAATATGATCATGGCTGATCATGCACTTTCAGTATCCACTCCCGCTTTCTCTCCAGACCCCTTGATCCCTTTAGCCACAAGGGCCATGTCCAGCTCCCTCTTGAACATGTCTAACAAACTGGCCCCAACAGCTTTCTGTGGTAGAGAATTCCACAGGTTCACAACTCTCTGAGTGAAGAAGTTCTTCCTCATCTCAGTCCTGAATGCCTTACCCCAATTCTTAGACCGTGACCCCTAGTTCTGCACTTCCCCAACATCGGTAACATTCTTCCCGCATCTAGCCTGCCCAGTCCCATCAGGATTTTATATGTTTCTATGAGATTCCCTCTCATTCTTCTAAATTCCAGTGAGTACATGACCAGTCGATCCAGTCTCTCTTCATATGTCCGTCCTGCCATTCCGGGAATCAGTCTGATGAACCTTCGCTGCACTCCCTCAATAGCAAGAATGCCCTTTCTCAGACCAGGAGCACACAATACTCAAGGTGTGGCTTCACCAAGGTCCTGTGTAACTGCAGCAAGACATCTTTGCTCCTATACTCAAATCCTCTTGCTATGAAGGCCAGAATGCCATTAGCTTTCCTCACCGCCTGCTGTACCTGCAGGCCAACCTTCAGCGACTGTTCCACCGTGACACCCAGGTCACGTTGCATTTCCCCTTTTCCTAAACTGCCACCATTCAGATAATAATCTTCCTTCCTGTTTTTGCCACCAAAGTGGATAACCTCACATTTATCCACATTATATTGCATTTGCTAAGTATTTGCCCACTCAGCCAGTCTGTCCAAGGTATCCTGCAGCCTCTGAGCATCCTCACAGCACACACTGCCTCCCAGCTTAGTGTCATCTGCAAATTTGGAGATATTGCATTCAATTCCTTTGTCCAAATCATTAATGTATATTGTGAATAGCTGGGGGTCCCAGCACTGAACCCTGCGGTACCTCACTAGTCACTGCCTGCCACTCTGAAAAGGACCCATTTGTTCCCACTCTCTGCTTCCTGTCTGCCAACCAGTTCTCTATCCACTTCAATAAGTTGCCCCCAATACCATGAGCTTTAATTTTGTTCACTAATCTCTTGTGTAGGACCTTGTCTAAAGCCTTTTGAAAGTCCAGATACACAACATCCAGTGGTTTATCCTTGTCCACTCTACTGGTCACATTCTCAAAAAATTCCAGGAGATTTGCTAGGCCCTGGGGAACTATCACATTTTAATCCCAGCAATTTCCCCGACTAATAAAGATTTCCTCAGTTCCTCCTTCCTGCTAGACCCTCTGTCCTCTAATATGTCTGGAAGGTTATTTGTGTCCTCCTTAACGAAGACAGATCCAAAGTATTTGTTCAGCTAGTCTGCCATCTCTTTGTTGTCCATTATGAATTCACCTGATTCTAACTGTGCGGGACCTACATTTGTCTTCACCAGTCTTTTTCTTTTCACGTACCTATAGAAGCTTTGCAGTCAGTTTTTATGTTTCCTGCAAGCCTACTCTTGTATTCTGTTTACCCCTTCTGAATTAAACCCTTTGTCCTCCTCTGCTGGATTTTAAATTTCTCCCAGTCCTCGGGTTTGCTGCTTTTTTGGGCCAATTTATCTGCCTTCTCTTTGGCTTTAACACTATCCTTTGGCTTTAACACTTGATTTCCCTTGTTAGCCACGGATGAGCCACCTTCCCCTGTTTTACTCTTAGGCCAGACAGGGATGTACAGTTCATCCATGTGTTTTTTAAATGTCTGCCATTGCCGATGCATAGTCAACCCCTTAAGTATCCTTTGCCAGTTTATCCAAGCCAGTGCAGGTCTGATATCATCAAAGTTCCTCAAGTTCAGGACCCTAGTCTCAGACTTAACTGTCACTCCATCTTAATGAAGAATTCTACCATATTATGGTCACTCTTTCCCAAAGGATCTCACACCACAAGGTTGCTAATTAATCTTCACTCACTACACAATACCCAGTCAAGGATGACCTGCTCTCTAGTTGGCTTCTCGACATATTCGTGAAGAAAACCATCCCTTGTACATTCCAGGAATGCATTCTAAGGTTTCTCACTTCTTCAACCTCTCTCAATATCTTCCTGTTTATTGAGTCTTCCCTTGCTTTACTTGCTTTCCCCAAATGCATGACCTCACAGTTTTCCAGATTGAATTCCATTTGCTGTTTCTCTGCACACTCAACCAAACCATTGATAACATTCTGGAGTTGACAGTTTTCCTCTTCACTATCAACTACACAGCCCATTTTTATATCATTTGCAATTTTCCCATCATACCACCCACATTCAGGGGAGGCGATGGCCTAGTGGTATTATTGCTAGGCTATTGGTCCAGAAACTCAGCTAATGCTCTGGGAACCCGGGTTCGAATCCCGCCACAGCAGATAGTGGAATTTGAATTCAATAAAAAATATCTGGTATTAAGAATCTATTGATGACCATGAAACCATTGTCGATTGTCAGAAAAGTCCATCTGATTCACTAATGTCTTTTAGGGAAGAAAATCTGTCGTCCTTACCTGTCTGGCCTACATGTGACTCCAGAGCCACAGCAATGTGGTTGACTCTCAACTGCCCTCGGGCAACTAGGGATGGGCAATAAATGCTGGCCAGCTAGCGACACCCATGTCCCACAAATTAATTTTAAAAAACTAAATTCAAATCCAAATAAATCTAAAGGGAAAAGGGATTGCATTTCCCACCTAAAGCACTGGATTCCAGTCCCTGCTAATTTCAGGCATCTTGAAGCAGAGATCCCTTCACAGATAGTCCTCATACTTTCTTCCCACCCCCACCCCATCTCCAACTGCCCCCACCGTCCCAATCCTACAGCCCCTTGCTGCTGGCTACATGCCGGTCTACTGACTGCACTCACCTCTTATCTCACCTCATTAAAGTAGACGCGTACCTGGGCCGGATGGAATCGATCCCAGGTTACTGTGGGAGGTAAGGGAAGAAATAGCTGGGGCCTTAACAGATATCTTCACGACCTCTTTGACCACAGGCGAGGTTTGAGGGGACTGGAGAATAGCTAATGTTGTTCCCTTGTTTAAGAAAGGAAGCAGGGATAATCCAGGAAATTATGTCAGTAGTTGGGAAGCTTTTGAAGAAGATACTGAGGTTCAGGATATATGCACATTTAGGAGGAAAATGGACCAGTTCGTGTCGGGCAGCATGGTTTTGTACAGGGAAGGTCATGTCTCACCAACTTGATTGAGTTTTTTGAAGAGGTGACACAGATAATTGATGAGGGAAGGGCTGTGGATGTAGTTTATATGGACTTTAGTAAGGTGTTTGACAAGGTCCCACATGGCAGACTGGTACAAAAACTAGAATCAGATGGGATTCAGGGTGGACTGGTTAGATGGATACAGAACTGGCTTGGTTATAAGAACAAAGAACAATACAGCACAGGAACAGGCCCTTCGGCCCTCCAAGCCCACGCCGCTCCAAACTAGACCATTATAGAAGTGGAGATGCCGGCGTTGAACTGGGGTAAACACAGTAAGAGTTTTAACAACACCAGGTTAAAGTCCAACAGGTTTATTTGGTAGCAAATGCCATTAGCTTTCGGAGCGCTGCTGCTTCGTCAGATGGAGTGGATATCTGCTCTCAAACAGGGCACAGTAAGGAGTCTAACAACACCAGGTTAAAGTCCAACAGGTTTATTTGGTAGCAAACGCCACTAGCTTTCCTGTTGGATGACCTGTTGGACTTTAACCTGGTGTTGTTAGACTCCTTACTGTGTTTATCCCAGTCCAACACCGGCAGCTCCACACTCAAACAGGGCATAAAGAGACACAAAATCAAGTTACAGAATACTGATTAGAATGCGAATCTCTACAGCCAATCAGGTCTTAAAGATACAGACAATGTGAGTGGAGGGAGCATTAATCACAGGTGAAAGAGATGTGTATTGTCTCCAGACAGGACAGCCAGTGAGATTCTGCAAGTCCAGGAGGCAAGCTGTGGGGGTTACTGATAGTGTGACATAAACCCAAGATCCCGGTTTAGGCCGTCCTCATGTGTGCGGAACTTGGCTATCAGTTTCTGCTCAGCGACTCTGCGCTGTCATGTGTCGTGAAGGCCGCATTGGAGAACACTTACCCGAAGATCAGAGGCTGAATGCCCATGACCGCTGAAGTGTTCCCCCACAGGAAGAGAATAGCCTTGCCTGGTGATTGTCGAGCGGTGTTCATTCATCCGTTGTCGTAGCGTCTGCATGGTTTCCCCAATGTACCATGCCTCGGGACATCCTTTCCTGCAGCGTATCAGGTAGACAACGTTGGCCGATTTGCAAGAGTAGGTACCGTGTACCTGGTAGATGGTGTTCTCACGTGAGATGATGGCATCCGTGTCGATGATCCGGCATGTCTTGCAGAGGTTGCTGTGGCAGGGTTGTGTGGTGTCGTGGTCACTGTTCTCCTGAAGGCTGGGTAGTTTGCTGTGGACAATGGTCTGTTTGAGGTTGTGCGGTTGTTTGAAGGCAAGAAGTGGAGGTGTGGGGATGGCCTTGGCGAGATGTTCGTCTTCATCAATGACATGTTGAAGGCTCCGGAGGAGATGTCGTAGCTTCTCCGCTCCGGGGAAGTACTGGACGACGAAGGGTACTCTGTCCACCGTGTCCCGTGTTTGTCTTCTGAGGAGGTCGGTGCGGTTTTTCGCTGTGGTGCATCGGAACTGTTGATCGATGAGTCGAGCACCATATCCTGTTCTTATGAGGGCATCTTTCAGCGTCTGGAGGTGTCTGTTGCGATCCTCCTCATCCGAGCAGATCCTGTGTATACGGAGGGCTTGTCCGTAGGGGATGGCTTCTTTAACGTGTTTAGGGTGGAAGCTGGAGAAGTGGAGCATCGTGAGGTTATCCGTGGGCTTGCGGTACAGTGAGGTGCTGAGGTGACCGTCCTTAATGGAGATGTGTGTGTCCAAGAATGCAACCGATTCCGGAGAGTAGTCCATGGTGAGTCTGATGGTGGGATGGAACTTGTTGATGTCATCATATAGTTGTTTCAGTGATTGTTCACCATGAGTCCAAAGGAAGAAAATGTCATCGATGTATCTAGTGTATAACATCGGTTGAAGGTCCTGTGCGGTGAAGAAGTCTTGTTCGAACCTGTGCATGAAGATGTTGGCATATTGAGGTGCGAATTTGGTCCCCATGGCTGTTCCATGTGTCTGGATGAAGAACTGGTTGTTGAAGGTGAAGATATTGTGGTCCAGGATGTGGTCTCACTACTCAACGCCGACAACTGCCAGTTTCCAGATACAATTTTACAACCTCATCCGCTTCATCCTGGAGGGGGAAAGTTTAAGGGAGATGTGTGGGGGAGGTTTTTCACGCAGAGTGTGGTGGGTGCCGAGAACGCGCTGCCAGAGGAGATGGTGGCGGAAACAGGCACATTCACAACATTTAAGAGGCATCTGGTTGGGTACACAAATAGGGAGGGAATAGAGGGATACAGACTGAGTACGGGCAGAAGGGTTTTTTTAGTTTAGTTAGGGCATCATGATCAACACGGGCTTGGAGGGCCGAAGGGCCTGTTTCCGTGCTGTACTTTTCTTTGTTCTTTGTTCTCAGAATGTACTTACCTCCTGATTGTAACAAGTGAAAATCAGAAACGTTATCTTTGAGCTATTTTTTTTTGTGAATTCTCTTTGAAGCATTCTGTGACGTTTAACTCCCAATCTCTCTTTCAGAAACACACTGATCAGCTGGAGGTTCAGGCTGTCGGTTCACTCTTCAATCTCGTTTGTAGCACTTACACCGTGAGTGATCTCTTTCCTGCTTTTAGAACTTTACGTATTTTGAGGTATCTGGAGGGCGCCCCTCGCCCTGCCGTGGGCGCCCCTCGCCCTGCCGTGGGCGCCCCTCGCCCTGCCGTGGGCGCCCCCCCCGCCCTGCCGCGGGCGCCCCCCCGCCCTGCCGCGGGCGCCCCCCCGCCCTGCCGCGGGCGCCCCCCCGCCCTGCCGCGGGCGCCCCCCCGCCCTGCCGCGGGCGCCCCCCCGCCCTGCCGCGGGCGCCCCCCCGCCCTGCCGCGGGCGCCCCCCCGCCCTGCCGCGGGCGCCCCCCCGCCCTGCCGCGGGCGCCCCCCCGCCCTGCCGTGGGCGCCCCCCCGCCCTGCCGTGGGCGCCCCCCCGCCCTGCCGCGGGCGCCCCCCCGCCCTGCCGCGGGCGCCCCCCCGCCCTGCCGCGGGCGCCCCCCCGCCCTGCCGCGGGCGCCCCCCGCCCTGCCGCGGGCGCCCCCCCGCCCTGCCGCGGGCGCCCCCCCGCCCTGCCGCGGGCGCCCCCCCGCCCTGCCGCGGGCGCCCCCCCGACCTGCCGCGGGCGCCCCCCCGCCCTGCCGCGGGCGCCCCCCCGCCCTGCCGCTGGCGCCCCCCCGCCCTGCCGCTGGCGCCCCCCCGCCCTGCCGCGGGCGCCCCCCCGCCCTGCCGCGGGCGCCCCCCGCCCTGCCGCGGGCGCCCCCCCGCCCTGCCGCGGGCGCCCCCCCGCCCTGCCGCGGGCGCCCCCCCGCCCTGCCCTAACCACATAACTGAAGTGTCTGAACCTTGGAACCATTCTTTGGAATCTTTTCTTCACTCTCCCAGTATCTTCACATCCTTTCTGAAGTGTGGTGCCCAGGACGGAACTCAATAGTCCAGCTTAGACTGGAACAGTGTTTTATCCAGGTTTAACCCGGCTTCTTTACTCTTATACTCTCTGCCCTATTGGTTAAGTGCAGGATGCTGATGCTTTATTAATTGGGCTCTCAGCTTGTCCTTCAACGATTTCTGCACGGAAACACCCAGGCCCCTCTGCTCCTGCATCCTTTAGAATTTGATTCTTTTATATTGTCTCTGCATCCTTCCTTCAAAATGAATACTTTTACATTTCTCTGCATTAAGATTAACACATTTGCATAAATAGGGGATTGGTTAATGGAGAGAAAGCAGAAAGTAGGGGTGAATTCACAATTTCCAGATGTGAGACAGGGGTGCATGGACATCAAGAACACAACAGCAAAGAAAGCAGCAGTAAGTCACGTGGCCTCAGTCCAGTGCTGGGGCCTTTAGAATCAAACAGTGCAGCCCATCGAATCTGCTCCAACATGCGAGAAACATCTGACATCCCACCTAATTCCATCTACCAGTCCTTGACCCACGGCCTTCGCCACTGACAATCCATATTAACAACTTCAACAAAGAGACAGAGTAAACTATCTAAATTTGCTGATGATACAAAGCTCGGTGGGAATCATTGGACGGGGCTTTACAGCCTCACTTGTCCCGAAACCGTAAAATCCCACCCGAGGGTCAACGCACCTTCCCATTATCTGCCCCTCGCCTGCTCTGATTCCCCTGGTGGGCGGGCTGGTAAAATTCCGGCCATAGAATCCCTACAGTGTTGAAGGAGACCATTCGGCCCATCAAGTCTGCACCAATCCATCTTTTAAAAAAGATCTTACCCAGCCCCTATCCCTGTAACCCCCCCACTCCCCACCAACCCCAGTGCATTTACCCAGCTAATCCCCCTAACCAACACATCTTGGGACGAACAAAGAACAATATAGCACAGGAACAGGCCCTTCGGCCCTCCAAGCCCGTGCCGCTCCCTGGTCCAAACTAGATCATTCTTTTGTATCCCTCCATTCCCACTCCGTTCATGTGGCTATCTAGATAAGTCTTAAATGTTCCCAGTGTGTTCGCCTCCACCACCTTGCCCGGCAGCGCATTCCAGGCCCCCACCACCCTCTGTGTAAAATACGTCCTTCTGATATCCGTGTTAAACCTCCCCCCCCCTCACTTTGAACCTATGACCCCTCGTGAACGTCACCACCGACCTGGGAAAAAGCTTCCCACCGTTCACCCTATCTATGCCTTTCATAATTTTATACACCTCTATTAGGTCACCCCTCATCCTCCGTCTTTCTAGTGAGAACAACCCCAGTTTACCCAATCTCTCCTCATAACTAAGCCCTTCCATACCAGGCAACATCCTGTCAAACCTCCTTTGCACTCTCTCTAAAGCCTCCACGTCCTTCTGGTAGTGTGGCGACCAGAACTGGGCGCAGAATTCCAAATGCGGCCGAACCAACGTTCTGTACAACTGCAACATCAGACCCCAACTTTTATACTCTATGCCCCGTCCTATAAAGGCAAGCATGCCATATGCCTTATTCACTACTTTCTCCACCTGTGACGTCACCTTCAAGGATCTGTGGACTTGCACACCCAGGTCCCTCTGTGTATCTACACCCTTTATGGTTCTGCCATTTATCGTATAGCTCCCCCCGATGTTAGTTCTACCAAAATGCATCACTTTGCATTTATCTGGATTGAACTCCATCTGCCATTTCTTTGCCCAAATTTCCAGCCTATCTATATCCTTCTGTAGCCTCTGACAATGTTCCTCACTATCTGCAAGTCCAACCATTTTTGTGTCATCTGCAAACTTACTGATCACCCCAGTTACACCTTCTTCCAGATCGTTTATATAAATCACAAACAGCGGAGGTCCCAATACAGAGCCCTGCGGAACACCACTAGTCACAGGCATCCAGCCGGAAAAAGACCCTTCCACTACCACCCTCTGTCTTCTGTGACCAAGCCAGTTCTCCACCCATCTAGCCAACTCCCCCTTTATCCCATGAGATCCAACCTTTTGCAGCAACCTACCATGAGGGACTTTGTCAAATGCTTTACTAAAGTCCATATAGACAACATCCACGGCCCTTCCCTCATCAACCATTCTAGTCACTTCTTCAAAAAACTCCACCAGGTTAGTGAGGCATGACCTCCCTCTCACAAAACCATGCTGACTATCATTAATGAGTTTATTCCTTCCTAAATGCGCATACATCCTATCTCTAAGAATCCTCTCCAACAACTTCCCAACTACGGGACACTAAGGGGCGACTTAGCATGTCTAATCTCCCTAACCAGCACATCTTTCGGACTGTGGGAGGAAACCCACGCAGACACGGGGAGAATGTGCAAACTCTGCACAGACAGTATGGAATTTAAGCTGTAAAGAGATAATGGCAGTTTCAGTTGGTGACCAACAAGATGGTGGATGGAGTATAATGTGGGGGGGAGTATGAAATTATTCACTTTAGCTGTAAGCATCAAGAAGTAAAATATTTATTAAAAGGCTGAAACTTGTAATGTGGATCTTGAGAGAGACTTGGATGTACTCGTACAAGAAACACAGAAATTTAGCAGGTATACAACTAGGAAGGTAACTGACATGTTGGTCTTTGGTGCAAGGGGATTGGAGTATAATAAGGAAGTCTTACTGCAATTATTCAGGGCTTTGAGATCACACCTGGAATACTTTGCACAGCTTTCACTCCCCATATCTAAGCTGGTGCAGTGAAGATTCACTTGATTGGTTGCTGCGATGAGAGGGTTCTTCTATCATGTGAGACTCAGTAAATTGGCCCAATTCACTCTTAGAGTTTAGAAAATTAAGATGTCAGCAAAATACAATGGATGCTGGAAATCTGAAATAAAAACAAAAACTGCTGTAAAAACTCAGCAGGTCTGGCAGCTCCTGTGGTGAGAGAATCAAGCCAACATTTCAAGTCCTTATGACTTGAAAGTCTTTTATAAAGAGATATAGACACTTAGCCACATGGGGAGATGTTACAGATAATCAGAAGTTTGAGTGAGGGAGATTGTAAGATGTGAAGTGATATTGAGATGCAGAGTTTACAGAGGGAATTGCAGAGCTTGGGGCCGAGCTAGTGATGAACAAGCGGCCTAAATTGGTTAATAAACCCTATTTGTTTGTGTTGTGCAATATTTGTCCGTAATTCTTGCACCGCCCACCACCAAGTGCCTCCCAAAGTGCATCAGGCTATCAGGTTAATGTACTTTATCAGGCTCGATCTCATCCGTGTCTCTTGCTTGTTGTCTGTCTTTGAGCCTGGACGAGAAGCCAAAGCTTATCTGTCAAACTGGCCCAGATCAACCTGGGACCTGGTATGGGTTTGCAGCCAAGAACAGGTTACCTCTTCCTATTTCCTTTGTTAAAGGAGAACATACTGCCAATGCCAAGCAGTCTTTTCCTTTGTAAATTTGTGCAATAATTTTGGGCATCTGCCCTCATGATAGGATCATCTTCGACCAGTAGCTCTGCTGAGGAATGTCAGCTATAACATGAGTCTGAAGATTGGAAATTGCAGCCTTGTTACTCACCTCCTACAGGAATGTCCATCTCTGAATATTGAGGCAGCTGGTCATTACCACACACTATTACATTGCCACTATTATCTATCCCACTGTGACCCTGGAAAGCACACTGAGAAGTTAAACTAACAATCCTGAAAGGGGACTCAACATTAATGGACTTCCCAATCACTCATTAACTGTCTCCTGCCAATCGCTCTGTGGATCCCTGCCGCCCATTAAAGATTCTGCTCTGTGGAGAATCTAGCAGATTTCCTACTTTAGAATCTGCTACTGACTTCTGAATTTTACTGCATGAATTAATTCAATCATTTTGATTTCCATGAATTTGGGAAGGTGATTGAATAATAATCAATTCTATGTTTCTTCAGTTATTGTTTTTGTCACAAAGCCAGGTGCCCAATATGTCGGACATGAATCGGTTGTGATTTTCATGCTGTTAAAATACTCCATTATTATTGTTTTATCTGCAGGGTCAGAAGCCAAAAGCCTGTACAAAAGCTGAAGAAAAAAGCTCATTCCCTAAATGCATGATTTAGTCACGGATGCACAGTGACTGCAACTAAACTCCCCGGGTCTCTGACTATGTCTCTAATGAGTTTACATTTTATTGGCCGGATGGGAGAGCAGGCGTAAGTTGGGTCTGAAATGCTTGGCAGTGACTGGGATTTTAGCTGCTTCAGTATCCTGTGGTTACTGGATATTGCCGGAATGCTGGAATCACTCTGTGGTTCTGGTGAGCTTTTTTTTTTAACCGAGCAGTAAGGATCAAAAGCTGAGTTTCCTTTGACCTTACAATTTCTTGATGCAAATTGTCTTGAATGAAATAAAGCAAAATACTTCAGATGCTGGAAATCTGAAAGAAAAAACAGAAACTGCTGAAAGTATTCAGCTGGTTAAGCAGCAACTGTGGATTGAGAGAGAAGCATTTCTAACCAACACTCATTGACCTGAAACATTAACTTTGTTTCTCTTGACCCAATTGCCCCCGGACTTGCTGAATACTTGTGGTATTTTCTGCTTTGATTGTGAGTGAAATTCGGCTGCAGAACCTGGTGCTACTTGAAATGGAAGCAGAGATTTCTGATGCTGTAAACACAAAAACGCAAAATCACAAACCAGCAAGATTCTCGAGGTTGCAATCGAGATTGTTTTCTGTCCCAGTTTTCACTGAAAATGTAATGGATTTTTTTAAACTGAAAGCTTTTTGCTATTTCTGCTAAAGTCAAATAAAATGCTAATTTAAAAACCAATCATATTCAGCCGCCTCTTGAATACATTTGATGTTTGTGGCTTCAACTACTTCCTGTGGTAATGAATTCTTCACTCTTTGGGTGAAGAAATGTCTCCTCATCTCCGTCCTAAATGGTCTACCCCGAACCCTGTGACCCCTGGTTCTAGACTCCCCCACCATCAGGAACATCCTCCCTGCATCTACCCTGTCTAGTCCTGTTAGAATTTATAAGTCCCTATGAGATCCCCCCTTCATTCGTCCAAACTACAGCGAAAACAATCCTAACCTAGTCAATCTCTCCTCATACATCAGTCCCGCCATCCCCGGAATCAGCCTGGTAAACCTTCGCTGCACTCCCTCGAGAGCAAGAACATCCTTCCTCAGAAAAGGAGACCAAAACTGCACACAATATTCTAGGTGTGGCCTCACCAAGACCCTGTGTAATTGCAACAGGTTTATTTGGTAGCAAATACCATAAGCTTTCGGGGCGCTGCTACTTCGTCAGATGGAGTGGAAATGTGCTCTCAAACAGTGCACAGAGACACAGAAATCAAGTTACAGAATACTGATTAGAATGTGAATCCTCACAGCCAGCCAGGTCCGAAAGGTACAGATAATGTGGGTGGAGGGAGCATTAAACCCAGGTTAAAGAGATGTGTATTGTCTCCAGACAGACTGGTGTTGTGAAACTTCTTACTGTGTTCACCCCAGTCCAACGCCGGCATCTCCACATAATTGCAACAACACATCCCTGCTCCTGTATTCGAAACCTCTCGCAATGAAGGCCAACATGCCATTTGCCTTCTTTACCGCCTGCTGTACCTGCATGCTTACCTTCAGTGACTGGTGCACAAGGACACCCAGGTCCCGCTGCACACTCCCCGCTCCCAATTTACAGCCTTTCAGATAGTAATCTACCTCCTTGTTTTTGCTTCCGAAGTGAATAACCTCACATTTATCCAAATTATACTGCATCTGCCATTGATTAGCCCACTCACCCAACCTGTCCAGATCATGCTGAAGGATCTCTGCATCCTCGACACAGTTCACCCTCTCACTCAACTTGGCATCATCTGCAAACTTTGAGATGTTACATTTTGTTCCCTCATCCAAATCATGAAGATAGAAACCATAGAATCCCTACAGTGCAGAAGGGGGCCATTCAGCCCATCTAGTCTGCACTGACAACAATCCCACCCAGGCCCTATCGCTAATCCCTCTAACCTATGCATCCTGGGACACTAAGGGTTAATTTAGCATAGCCAATGCACCCCAACCAGCACATCTTTGGAGTATGGGAGGAAACCAGAGCACCTGGAGGAAACCCACGCAGACACTGGGAGAACGTGCCGCTTCCAAACAGACCCAAGCCGGTAATCGAACCAAGGTCCCTGGAGCTGTGAAGCAGCAGTGCTAACCACTGCCACCGTGCCGCCCCCTATATATATTATGAATAGCTGGGGTCCCAGCACCATAGAGTCATAGAGGTTTACAGCATGGAAACAGACCCTTTGGCCCACTTGTCCATGCCGCCCTTTGTTTTTAAAACCCCTGAGCTAATCCCAATTGCCCACATTTGGCCCATATCCCTCTATACCCATCGTACCCATGTAACTGTCTAAATGCTTTTTAAAAGACAAAATTGTACCTGCCTCTACTACTGCCTCTGGCAGCTTGTTCCAGACACTCACCACCCTCTGTGTGAAAAAATTGCCTCTCTGGACACTCTTGTATCTCTCCCCTCTCACAATCCTATGCCTTCTAGTTTTAGACTCCCCTACCTTTGGGAAAAGATATTGACTATCTAGCTGATCTGTGCCCCTCATTATTATATAGACCTCTATAAGATCACCCCTCAGCCTCCTACGCTCCAGAGAAAAAAGTCCTAGTCTTCTATCCAGCCTCTCATAACTCAATCCATCAAGTCCCTGTAGCATCCTAGTAAATCTTTTCTGCACTCTTTCTAGTTTAATAATATCCTTTCTATAATAGGGTGACCAGAATTGTACACAGTATTCCAAGTGTGGCCTTACCAATGTCTTGTACAACTTCAACAAGACGTCCCAACTCCTGTATTCAATGTTCTGACCGATGAAACCAAGCATGCCGAATGCCTTCTTCACCACTCTGTCCACATGTGACTCCACTTTCAAGGAGCTCTGAACATGTACCCCTAGACCTCTTTGTTCTGTAACTCTCTTGTTGGTTCCCTCACCACCTGCCGCAGTCCCAGTTTCCAGCAATGCCCATTCTGTCCGTGCCACCCTCAGTGCTTCCTCCAAGTGGCCATGAGATTTGCTAGTGTCACACGGAGGATTTAAACTAGTTTGGCAGGGGGGTGGGAACCAAAGCAAAAGTGAATTAGCTGAAGGGGGAACCCGAGAGTAGGGCCAGAAAGACTCAGAGGAAGAGCAGGCAGGGGGTGGTTGCGAATCAAAGAGGGTCTGGTGGACTGAAGTGCATTTGTTTCAATGTGAGAAGTGTGACAGGTAAGACTGATGAACTTAGAGCCTCTGGAGATGTTAGGCTTCTCACAAGGTTCTATGTTTGCGGGCTGCACATTGTGAGTAAAATAACTCTCTGCTTTTTTTGGAAATTACTTTGACGGCTGCAGAAAGGTATCAGAGTCTTTCAATTTACTGGCCCCAATTTCCAACATCTGGATCAAACAGATCATAGAATCCCTACAGTGCAGAAGGAGGCCATTTGGCCCATTGAATCTGTACCGACAACATCCCACCTAGGCCCTATCCCTGTAGCCCCACATATTTACCCTGCTAATCCCTCAAATTTACGTATCCTGGGACAGTAAGGAGCAATTTAGCACGGCCAATGGACCTAACCCACACATCTTTGGAGTGTGGGAGGAAACCGGAGCACCTGGAGGAAACCCACGCAGACACGGGGAGAACGTGCAAACTCCACACGGACAGTGACCCAAGCCAGGAATCGAATCCAGGTCTCTGGAGCTGTGAGGCAGCGGTGCTAAGCACTGTGCCACTGTGCCGCCGTGCTGCCCCTGTGCTGCCGTGCCGTGTCGCTATGCTGTCGTGCCGCCCCGACAGATCGATTTCTCGAACAGTGACAGAGCTATTCGACTATGGTTGGTTTAATGACCTTTGGTCTTCCTTGCAGGTTTGTGGGGATTCACCCCTCCCCCACCGAGATGTTGACTGTTTTGTGCTGAGGCCGATTTAATCTTGTCGCTAAGCGCGAGGTAACACAACGAGGAAGCTTTAAATCAGACGGAGATTTATTGATCGATAGTTATAACTATACACAGACAAGCACTGTACAGACACATGTCCAATCGCACTGACTCCCGGCTCTCACTATAGGCGCCACCCACCCAGAGCCACACCCTAACACCTGATAGGCTGAGGTTCATGTGCTCTGTTGTGATTGGCCCAGGAGAGTCATGTGACCCACAAACTATCACCCATTAAAGGGGTCACACTATTAAATTCCTCCCCCCTTCAGATCCCTTCCAATCGTATAAAACAAAACTCCTTTATATAACTATGTACAGTACTGGTGGATTGGTCATGCTAAATTGTCCCTTAGTATCCCAGTATGGCTAAGAGGGTGTAGCAGGGCAAATACATGGGTAGATGTGTGGAGTTACGTGGATAGGACTGTCCCGTTATTTAATAAGGGCAGCGAGGATAACCCGGGTAATTACAGGCCAGTGACTTGATGTCAATGATAGTGAAATTGTTGGAGAAGATTCTTAGAATAGGATCTATACACATTTGGAACTGAATGGTCTTGTTAGTGACTGACAGCATGGTTTTGTACGAGAGAGGTCATGTCTCACTAATTTAATAGAGATTTTTGAGGAAGTGACAAAAATGATTGACGAGGGAAGGGCTGTGGACGTTGTCTACATGGGACTTTGACAAGGTCCCTCATGGCAGGCGGGTACAAAAAGTTAAATCACACGGGATCAGATGGATTCAGAACCGACTTGGCCATAGAAGACAGGGAGTACCGTGTAAGGGTGTTTTTCTGAATGGAGGTCTGTAACTAGTGGTGTTCCGCAGGGCTCTGTACTGGGACCTCTGCTGTTTGTGATATATGTAAATGACTTGGAAGAAAATGTAGCTGGTCTGATTAGCAAGTTTGCGGATGATACAAAGATTGCTGGAGTTGCGGATAGTGATGAACATTGTCAGAGAATACAGCAGGATAGAGATAGGCTGGAACATTGGACGGAGAAATGGCAGATGGAATTTAAATCGGACAAATGCGAGGTGATACATTTTGGTAGATCCAATTCAGGTGGAAGCTATAAAATCAATGGCAGAACCATCAGGACCAGAGACACACAGAGAGATCTGGGAGCACAGGTCCACAGAATCTTAAAAGTGGCAGCACAGGTGGTGAAGAAAGTATATCGCATGCTTGCCTTCATTGGACGGGGCATCGAGTATAAACGTTGACAAATTATGTTATAGTTGTATAAAATGTTGGTTAGGCCACATTTGGAATACTGGCCGCAATTCTCCCATCACGATCCGCAACCTTTCTGGCGGATCACAGTGGGAGATGCGCATCTGCGGCCTTGAACAGGGATTTGCATACGCGCCAAGAATGCATGCGCATCTCCCAGAGCCGGCAAACAGTCGCCGGTTAGACCATGCTGGAAACCAGCGGGCAGGCAGGTAAGTAATTTAAATCTGTTTTTAATCTGTTTTAAATATGCATATGAGTTCATTAACTGGACATTTCAGGTCCCAAGTGAATCTCCCACCTCGTCAGGAGTGCTTCATTCCAGCAGGGTTCAGACTAGCTCCCCACATTCAGGGAACTAGCGGGAGACCCCGCTGGAATAAAGGGGGGGCAATCGGGGCCCCCCAGGGGGTGTCAGGCGGTGGGGGGGGGGGGGTGGTGCCCCCTGGCAGTGCCAGCCTGTGCCCTCTGGCACTGCCCAAGGGGCAAAGTGCCCATGCCCAGGGGGCATCTTGGCACTGCCCAATGGGCATCGGGCAGTGCCAAGGGGACGGGGCCTATTGTGGCAGGGCCTAGGGGCAATCGGTGGTGGTGGGGGGCCATGCTGCCACTCTGCATTGGGATTGGTCTGGGATGGAGGGAGGGCAGCGATTGGGGGCACCCGGAAGGCGGACCGGTTGGAACACCAAGAGCGAGAGGGCGAGAGAGGGAGAGGGCGAGGGAGCGAGAAAGTGCGGGAGAGAGCGAGCGCGCGAAAGAGGGCGGGGGAGGGCAAAAGAGGGTGAAAGAGGGCGGGGGAGGGTGAAAGAGGGCGGGGGAGGGTGAAAGGGGGTGGGGGAGGGTGAAAGAGGGTGGGGGAGGGTGAAAGAGGGTGGGGGATGTGTGGTGAACCATAGATGGTTACCACTATGGGTACTGAACCATAGATGGTTATCACTATGGGTACTTGTACATATGTTACTCTTGTTACTGTTGGGGTTAGGGTTGGGGTGTTCCACCTGTTGGTATTGTTCTGTGGTACACTCCGGTTGGCTCCGCCTTCCTATAGGAGTATAAAGGTCACTGCACTTTCTAGTGACCCTTTAGTCTGGGATTGTATTGTTAAGCAGTATGCTCTATTCTTGTTGCTAATAAAAGCCTTTATTTTCCCGGGTACGATCCAGCCTCCCGAGTGAATTAATCGTGCATCAATTTTATTAGCAACAATTTTGTTTGAAGAAAAAAAAACCATGGAGCAAATGTTAAAACCCGATCGGCTTACCTTAGATCCGCGTGCCGCTGGAGCGTCGAACACTTTCGACCATTGGTTGAAGTGTTTCCAGGATTATATCGATGCCTCAACAGCAGTCCAAAACGACGCCGATAGATTCCCGGTCCTCCATGCAAGGGTAAGCGACACTGTGTATGCAACAATCCGTGATGCCCAAGACTACAAAGGGGCCATCGAACTACTTAAGAAGTTGTACAACAAACCGCCAAACGAGATTCATGCTCGTCACCTACTAGCCACTCGACGGCGGCAGCCCGGCGAAACGACGGGACAGAACCTGCGCGAACTTCAGCAGCTCGCCAGAGCCTGCAATTGCAAACCAGTGTCGGCTACTCAATACACTAACGATCTGATCCGAGATGCGTTCGTGGCGGGAATCGGCTCATCCTATATTCGCCTGCGGCTGCTAGAGCAAGGTAACTTGGACCTAGCTAAGACGGTAGAATTGGCTGATGCGATGGAAACGGCCTCCAGAAGTCTTGAAACTTACCCCACCGACCACGTGGGAACATCGTGGCAAGTACAGCCACTGACTCAACTCTACCCAGCGGCTCCTAAGAACTGCGCGATCGTGCTTTCAACCTCAGACCTGATGGCTGCGGCAGCTCCAGGAGGCCCACGGTGCTATTTCTGTGGATTGGCAAAGCACCCTCGTCAGCGATGTCCGGCCAGAATGGTATTTTGCTCCGCGTGTGGGAAGAAAGGGCACTATGCTAAAGTGTGCCGAGCGAAACCACCTTCGAAGCCAAGCAGTGCTGCGTGTGACTCTCCAGGATCTGTCTCCTCGTCTCCGGCTTCGTCGAGGTCTTCAACCACGTGCGATTCACAAGCGCCGCCATTCCTGAGGACGACGATGCAAGACACGTGCGACCTGCGAGTGCCGCCACTTTCAACGCCATCGATCACGTGCGATCCATGGGCGCAGCCATTTTGGTCGACACCGACCGCAGACGACCAGCAGGGGTCATCATCATCGACCATCTCAGCTGCCTGCAGTTGCACTCAAGATTCAACGGTGGTGTCAATCATCCTGGACCAGGCCAAGCCTCACAGACTCGACAAGTCCATGATGGACATAGAGGTAAATGGACGCCTGATACATTGTCTGTTTGACAGCGGGAGCACGGAGAGTTTCATTCACCCAGACACTGTGAAACAGTGCGGTCTCCGAGTACAGACTGTCAGACAGACAATTTCTATGGCGTCGAGGTCCCGATCTGTTACCGTTCTTGGGAGCTGCGTGGTAAATCTAATGGTGCAGGGCACAGTTTATGAGAACTTCAGGCTCCTCGTGTTACCGCACCTTTGCGCTCCGATACTCCTGGGACTAGACTTTATGGTCCACCTGAAGAGTGTGACCCTGCAGTACGATGGGCCACTCCCTCCACTTTCAGTGGGAGAACAGCAGCCTCGAAATTGCCCAGCGTGCTCCACGTGCAGTCTCTCGACACTCAGAATCACCCCGCTGTCTTTATTTGAAAATCTCGTGCCAGGCTGCAAGCCCATCGCAACTAAGAGCAGGCGTTACAGCACTGAGGATCGGATCTTTATTCGATCTGTGGTTCAGCGGCTCCTCAGGGAAGGGATCATTCAACCTAGCACTAGCCCATGGAGAGCACAAGTCGTGGTGGTTAAGACTGGAGACAAGCCCCGGATGGTCATAGACTATATTCAGACCATTAATAGGTACACGCAGCTGGACGCGTACCCTCTCCCGTGCATATCTGACATGGTCAACCAGATTGCGCAGTACCGGGTGTTCTCCACCATCGACTTGAAGTCAGCCTATCACCAGCTCCCCATTCGCCCAGAGGACCGCAAATATACGACCTTTGAGGCGGATGGTCGTCTCTACCACTTCTTAAGGGTCCCCTTTGGCGTCACTAATGGGGTCTCGGTCTTCCAGCGTGCAATGGACCGAATGGTGGACCAAAACGGGCTACGGGCTACCTTCCCGTACCTGGACAACGTCACTATCTGCGGCCATGACCAGCAGGACCACGATGCCAACCTCCTAAAGTTTTTACGCACTGCATCTCGCCTGAATCTGACCTATAACAGGGAGAAGTGTGTATTCAGCAAGTGCCACCTAGCAATTCTCGGATACGTGGTGGAAAACGGGGTCCTTGGTGTCCCCTCCTTGAACTTCCCCTACCCACTAGCGTCAAAGCACTGAGAAGATGCTTAGGCTTCTTTTCGTATTATGCACAGTGGGTTCCCAATTATGCGGACAAAGTCCGTCCGCTCATAAAGTCTACCTCTTTTCCCCTGGCAGCAGAGCTCGCTTAGCCTTTGAAGGGATAAAAGCTGACATCGCGAAAGCCACGATGCACGCTGTCGATGAGTCCATCCCCTTTCAGGTGGAGAGTGATGCATCTGATTTTGCCCTGGCCGCCACACTTAACCAGGCGGGCAGGCCCGTCGCCTTTTTCTCTCGCACCCTCCAAGGCCCTGAAATTCGGCACTCCGCTGTGGAGAAAGAGGCTCAGGCCATTGTGGAGGCCGTCCGGCATTGGCGCCATTACTTGGCTGGAAAACGATTTACCCTGCTCACGGACCAGCGGTCCGTGGCCTTCATGTTCAACAACACGTAAGGGGTAAGATCAAAAATGATAAAATCTTGAGGTGGAGAATCGAACTCTCCACCTACAACTATGATATCATGTACCGTCCGATGGAACATGTGCCAGTGTGCAGGAGGACCGGCTACAGGCCCTCCACAATGATCTCTGCCATCCAGGGATCACTCGGCTCTTCCATTTTGTAAAGGCCCGGAATCTACCCTACTCTGTAGAGGATGTCAGGTCGATAACTCGAAGCTGCCAGGTATGTGTTGAATGCAAGCCACACTTCTACCAACCTGACAGGGCACACCTCATTAAGGCCACTCGCCCTTTTGAACGACTGAGTGTTGATTTCAAGGGCCCCCTTCCTTCAACAGATTGGAATGTGTACTTCCTCAACGTGGTTGACGAGTACTCCCGATTCCCTTTTGCCATTCCCTGTTCAGACATGACCGCTGCCATGGTTATCAAAGCCTTGCGGGGTCTTTTTACCCTGTTCGGTTACCCCAGTTATATCCACCGTGATAGGGGTTCGTCGTTTATGAGCGACGACTTGAGGCAATACCTGCTCTCTAAAGGGATTGCCTCAAGTAGGACTATGAGTTACAACCCCAGGGGTAACGGGCAGGTCAAAAGAGAAAACGCCACAGTCTGGAAGGCTGTCTTACTGGCGTTGAAGTCTCGGGGTCTTCCAGTCTCCCGTTGGCAAGAGGTACTTTCTGATGTGCTCTATTCAATCCGGTCCCTCCTGTGTACGGCAACCAACGCTACCCCACATGAGTGGATGTTTACCTTCCCTAGGAAGTCTTCCTCTGGGACCTCACTGCCGTCTTGGTTGACGTACTCAGGACCTGTCCTCCTGCGGCGGCATGTAAGGACCCGCAAGTCCGACCCTTTGGTTGAACAGGTCCATCTCCTCCACGCCAACCCTCAATATGCCTATGTAGCATATCCTGACGGGCGAGAGGACACGGTCTCTATCCGAGATCTGGCGCCTGCAGGGGACCTGGAAACCCCAGTCGCTCCCGCACCCCTGGTTAGGGTTCCTTTGCCCATTATCTCTGCTCCTGACATGGCGCGGGCAGTATAGGGACCTCCACTTAATCCTCTTACTCCCGTGTACAGCTTGCCTGAGTCCAGGAGATTGTCGCCACCTCGGGGCTTGCCTGAGTCCAGGAGATTGTTGTCACCTCGGGGTCCACCCGTCCGTGAGGAACTGGAGGAGTCACTGGACACTGCCTTGGAGAGAGGGTCATCACGGTCACCAGAACCGGCGCTACCGCCAGTGTTGAGGAGGTCGCAGATACGGTGCGGACCTCCAATACGACTAAACTTGTGAATATATGGACAGTTCGTACTGTTTTTTTGCCCCACCGGCCTTTGTGTTTAAAGGAGGGGTGAATGTGGTGAACCATAGATGGTTACCACTATGGGTACTGAACCATAGATGGTTACCACTATGGGTACTTGTACATATGTTACTCTTGTTACTGTTGGGGTTAGGGTTGGGGTGTTCCACCTGTTAGCATTGTTCTGTGGTACACTCCGTTTGGCTCCGCCTTCCTATAGGAGTATAAAGGTCACTGCACTTCCTAGTGACCCTTTAGTCTGGGATTGTATTGTTAAGCAGTATGCTCTATTCTTGTTGCTAATAAAAGCCTTTATTTCCCGGGTACGATCCAGCCTCACGAGTGAATTAATCGCGCATCAGTAGGGTGAAAGAGGGCGGGGGAGGGTGAAAGAGGGCGGGGGAGGGTGAAAGAGGGCGGGGGAGGGTGAAAGAGGGCGGGGGAGGGTGAAAGAGGGCGGGGAAGGCAGAAAGAGGGTGGGGGAGGGTGAAAGTGGGTGAAGGAGTGTGGGGGAGGGTGAAAGAGGGTGGAAACAGGGTGGGAGAGGGTGAAGGACGGTGAAAGATGGTCGGGGAGTGTGAAAGAGGGTGGGGGAGGGTGAAAGAGATTGAAAGAGGGTGAAAGAGGGAGGGGAATGGAGAAAGAGGGTGGGGGAGGGTGAAGCAGGGTGAAGGAGGGTGAAGGAGGGTGAAGGAAGGTGAAGGAAGGTGTAAGAGGGTGGGTGAGGGTGAAGGAGGGTGAAGGAGGGTGTAAGGGGGGTAAGAGGGTGAAGGAGTGTGTAAGAGGGTGAAGGAGGGTGTAAGAAGGTGAAGGAGGGTGAAGGAGGGGGTAAGAGGGTGTAAGAGGGTGGAGGAGGGTGAAAGAGAGTGGAGGAGGGTGAAGGAGAGTGGAGGAGTGTGTAGGAGGGTGAAGGAGGGTGAAGGAGGGTGAAGGAGGGTAAAGGAGGGTAAAGGAGGGTGAAGGACAGTGGAGGAGGGGTGAAAGAGGGTGAAGGAGGGTCTAAGAGGGTAAAGGAGGGTATAGGAGGGTGAAAGAGGGTGTAAGAGGGTGAAGGAGGGTGAAGGAGGGTGAAGGAGGGTGAAGGAGGGTCTAAGAGGGTGAAGGAGGGTATAGGAGGGTGAACGAGGGTGAAAGAGGCTGTAAGAGGCTGTAAGAGGGTGAAGGAGGGTGAAGGAGGGTGAAAGAGGGGGAAAGAGGGGGAAAGAGGGTGAAGGAGGGTGAAGGAGGGTGAAGGAGGGTGAAAGAGGGTGAAGGAGGGTGAAGGAGGGTGAAGGAGGGTGGAGGAGGGTGGAGGAGGGTGGAGGAGGGTGAGGGAGGGTGAAGGAGGGTGAAGGAGGGTGTATGAGGGTGTATGAGGGTGTATGAGGGTGAAAGAGGGTGAAAGAGGGTGAAAGAGGGTGAAAGAGGGTGAAAGAGGGTGAAAGAGGGTGAAAGAGGGGGAAAGAGGGTGAAAGAGGGTGAAAGAGGGGGAAAGAGGGTGAAGGAGGGTGAAGGAGGGTGGAGGAGGGTGGGAGAGGGTGAAGGACGGTGAAAGATGGTCGGGGAGTGTGAAAGAGGGTGGGGGAGGGTGAAAGAGATTGAAAGAGGGTGAAAGAGGGAGGGGAATGGAGAAAGAGGGTGGGGGAGGGTGAAGCAGGGTGAAGGAGGGTGAAGGAGGGTGAAGGAAGGTGAAGGAAGGTGTAAGAGGGTGGGTGAGGGTGAAGGAGGGTGAAGGAGGGTGTAAGGGGGGTAAGAGGGTGAAGGAGTGTGTAAGAGGGTGAAGGAGGGTGTAAGAAGGTGAAGGAGGGTGAAGGAGGGGGTAAGAGGGTGTAAGAGGGTGGAGGAGGGTGAAAGAGAGTGGAGGAGGGTGAAGGAGAGTGGAGGAGTGTGTAGGAGGGTAAGGAGGGTGAAGGAGGGTGAAGGGAGGGAGGGGTGAAGGAGGGTATAGTGTAAAGGAGGGTAAAGGAGGGTGAAAGACAGTGGAGGAGGGTGAAAGAGGGTGAAGGAGGGTCTAAGAGGGTAAAGGAGGGTATAGGAGGGTGAAAGAGGGGGTGGTAAGAGGGTGAAGGAGGGTGAAGGAGGGTGAAGGAGGGTGAAGGAGGGTGGAAGGAGCTAAGAGGGTGAAGGAGGGTATAGTAGGAGGGTGAACGAGGGTGAAAGAGGCTGTAAGAGGCTGTAAGAGGGTGAAGGAGGGTGAAGGAGGGTGAAAGAGGGGGAAAGAGGCTGTAAGAGGCTGTAAGAGGCTGTAAGAGGGTGAAGGAGGGTGAAGGAGGGTGAAAGAGGGGGAAAGAGGGGGAAAGAGGGTGAAGGAGGGTGAAGGAGGGTGAAAGAGGGTGAAGGAGGGTGAAGGAGGGTGAAGGAGGGTGGAGGAGG
>NW_027593150.1:0-37611 GCF_964213995.1 Mustelus asterias
CCCTCCCTCCCCCCCCCGTACACTCACATCAGGTCAGGTTTGGCACCTGTTTGTTCTGTCTGTATGTTCCTGGTTGTTGTGTTGTGTTTGATTCCTGTCTGTGCTGCCCAGGGCTGCTACTCTTGGTGTTGTCAGAGTGCTGATACCGGAGCTTCCAACTCTCTCAGCAAGTCTCTGTTTATATTTTTGATTTGATTCCCGCAGAGACTTCCTGCTGGTTATTGGGCTGTGCCTGGATTTGAAAGGGTTAACTTTCCTCTCCACTTGATGTTGCTGTGTCTCTCTCTCTCTCTCCTTTGCTGTGCTGTGGTGATTGATTGAGAAGTTCATTACAAGCCGGCAGTAAATGGCCATTTAATGTGAGCCATCACTGAACAGCGAGCAACCATTTACCCTCAACAAGATCAATTGTTTTTTTTCACTCCCAGACTCATTAAATGCCCAACAAGAGAGGAATAAAATGAGTGTGAGTGGGAAATGGATCAAACTGACAGAGTATCCATCCAGGCTGCTCACACACTGCTGCACCCAGCAGTGGGACATCGCTTCAAACAACACAGCACACACCTGGTCAAATTGACTATTGACTGTGACCCACCTTCTGCCCTTCACCCTCTTTACTCCCACCCAGGGAGTCAACCTTCCACTCACCTCATTCATCTGAATTTATTATTTATTCCAGCTGCTTTAACTCTGACCAGCGTCTCTGAACCGTCCAATGTACATGAGAAAGTTTGGGCAGATGTTTGACTCACTCACACCCTCCCTCTTTCTGTGTCAGTTTTTCTATCGCACCATGTGCTCTGTTCCAGAAATTTGGAAATGGGAAGACTACATCCAGCCACATGGAGACAAACTGGAAAGTTCAGATCAGAGAAAGTTGTGGGAAAAATGTGTTGCCCTCTGGCCTGCATCTTTGAACACTGTCTGTTTTCTGCTCTCTGAGACACGGGGGAGTCTTCCAGAAGCTGGAGTCAGAGTAGCGAAGGGCCATGAGTCTAACCCCAGCTTCAGAGTCTGAGTTATCAGGATAGACTGGGCAGTCCTGGAATATTTACCCTGGTTGCTAGGAGTTTACTATAGGCCCCCAAATAGTAATAGAGATGTGGAGGAAGAAATTGCTAAGCAGATTATGGATATGTGTGGGGGTCACAGGGTAGTTGTCATGGGGGACTTTAACTTTCCAAATATTGATTGGAACCTTTGTAGGTCAAATAGTTTGGATGGGGCAGTTTTTGTGCAGTGTGTGCGGGAGGGTTTCCTGACACAATATGTGGATGGGCCGACTAGAGGTGAGGCCACATTGGATTTGGTACTGGGAAATGAACCGGGCCAAGTGTTAGATTTGGTTGTGGGAGAGCAATTTGGAGATAGTGACCACAATTTGGTGTCTTTTGTTATTGCAATGGAGAGGGATAGGGCCGTACGGCAGGGCAAGGTTTACAATTGGGGGAGGGGTAATTATGATGCGATTAGGCAAGAATTAGGGGGCATAAGTTGGGAACAGAAACTGTCAGAGAAAGGAACTAATGAAAAGTGGAATTTTTTCAAGGAACAAATACTGGATGTCCTTGATAGGTATGTTCCTGTCAGGCAGGGAGGAAATGGCCGAGTGAGGGAACCATGGTTCACAAAAGAGGTGGAATGTCTTGTGAAAAGGAAGAGGGAAGCTTATGTCGGGATGAGGAAACAAGGTTCAGATGGCTCGATTGAGGGTTACAAGTTAGCAAGGAATGAGCTGAAAAAGGGGCTTAGGAGAGCTAGGAGGGGACATGAGAAGTCCTTGGCGGGTCGGATCAAGGAAAACCCCAAGGCTTTTTACTCTTATGTGAGGAATAAAAGAATGACCAGGGTGAGGTTAGGGCCGGTCAAGGACAGTAGTGGGAACTTGTGTATGGAGTCAGTAGAGATAGGCGAGGTGATGAATGAATACTTTTCTTCAGTGTTCACCAAGGAGAGGGGCCATGTTTTTGAGGAAGAGAAGGTGTTACAGGCTAATAGGCTGGAGGAAATAGATGTTCGGAGGGAGGATGTCCTGGCAGTTTTGAATAAACTGAAGGTCGATAAGTCCCCTGGGCCTGATGAAATGTATCCTAGGATTCTTTGGGAGGCAAGGGATGAGATTGCAGAGCCTTTGGCGTTGATCTTTGGGTCCTCGCTGTCCACGGGGATGGTGCCAGAGGACTGGAGAATGGCGAATGTTGTTCCTCTGTTTAAGAAAGGAAATAGAAAGGACCCTGGTAATTATAGACCGGTTAGTCTTACTTCGGTGGTTGGTAAATTGATGGAAAGCGTCCTTAGGGATGGGATTTACGACCATTTAGAAAGATGCGGATTAATCCGAGATAGTCAGCACGGATTCGTGAAGGGCAAGTCGTGCCTCACAAATTTGATAGAATTTTTTGAGGAGGTAACTAAGTGTGTTGATGAAGGTAGGGCAGTTGATGTCATATACATGGATTTTAGTAAGGCGTTTGATAAGGTCCCCCATGGTCGGCTTATGATGAAAGTGAGGAGGTGTGGGATAGAGGGAAAGTTGGCCGATTGGATAGGCAACTGGCTGTCTGACCGAAGACAGAGGGTGGTGGTCGATGGAAAATTTTCGGATTGGAGGCAGGTTGCTAGCGGAGTGCCGCAGGGATCAGTGCTTGGTCCTCTGCTCTTTGTGATTTTTATTGATGACTTAGAGGAGGGGGCTGAAGGGTGGATCAGTAAATTTGCTGATGACACCAAGATTGGTGGAGTAGTGGATGAGGTGGAGGGCTGTTGTAGGCTGCAAAGAGACATAGATAGGATGCAAAGCTGGGCTGAAAAATGGCAAATGGAGTTTAACCCTGATAAATGTGAGGTGATTCATTTTGGTAGGACAAATTTAAATGTGGATTACAGGGTCAAAGGTAGGGTTCTGAAGACTGTGGAGGAACAGAGAGATCTTGGGGTCCATATCCACAGATCTCTAAAGGTTGCCACTCAAGTGGATAGAGCTGTGAAGAAGGCCTGTAGTGTGTTAGCTTTTATTAACAGGGGGTTGGAGTTTAAGAGCCGTGGGGTTATGCTGCAACTGTACAGGACCTTGGTGAGACCACATTTGGAATATTGTGTGCAGTTCTGGTCACCTCACTATAGGAAGGATGTGGAAGCGCTGGAAGGAGTGCAGAGGAGATTTACCAGGATGCTGCCTGGTTTGGAGGGTAGGTCATATGAGGAAAGGTTGAGGGAGCTAGGGCTATTCTCTCTGGAGCGGAGGAGGCTGAGGGGAGACTTAATAGAGGTGTATAAAATGATGAAGGGGATAGATAGAGTGAACGTTCAAAGACTATTTCCTCGGGTGGATGGAGCTATTACAAGGGGGCATAACTATAGGGTTCGTGGTGGGAGATACAGGACGGATATCAGAGGTAGGTTCTTTACGCAGAGAGTGGTTGGGGTGTGGAATGGACTGCCTGCAGTGATAGTGGAGTCAGACACTTTAGAAACATTTAAGCGGTTATTGGATAGGCACATGGAGCACACCAGGATGATAGGGAGTGGGATAGCTTGATCTTGGTTTCAGATAAAGCTCGGCACAACATCGTGGGCCGAAGGGCCTGTTCTGTGCTGTACTGTTCTATGTTCTATGTAAAGATGTGTCACAGTGACGATCTTAGAAAGGGGCAGGGGAATTGTGACAATTACATCGAGACTATTTCAACAATCAGTGATCAGGTTTTAAACCAGTGAAAGGAGTTATATCAGGAACTTCCTCAGACTGAATGAGGGAGATGTTGAAGAAACTTCCAGATAAAATTGTCTTCCATTGGATTTTGAAACGACAAGAGGACTTTCTGATTGGATGATTTTGGATGGACAATCCAGCTGTGAGACAGTCTCAGGACAGGATCCTGGCTCTGCAAGGAGCAGTCTGTATCCAACCCACACACAATTATTCCACTGCGAAGATGGAGCTCTCCTCTGTAGAATCGCACTGCCGAGTTTCTTCAATCGAGTCTCACATTCATCGGTTTATTTATTTGCAGTTTAGGAAAACACAGCTGAGTTTCAGGCTGAAAGCTGAGCAGTATTTAATAACTGTTTACTGTCCGGAACAAACTCTGATCTTTCTGCAGGCAAACACACATTTTTAGGTGAAGATTGTGAAGCATTGAACTCGTTGACCATTCACTCCCATTTAAAGATTGCCTCATCCTCGTTTTCAAATCCCTCCATAGCTTAACTCCCTATCTCTGTAACCGTCTCCAGTCCCCTACACTCCTCCCTATCTCTGTAACCTCCTCCAGTCCCTACACCCCCTCCCTATCTCTGTAACCTCCTCCAGCCCCTACACCCCCCTCCCTATCTCTGTAACCTCCTCCAGTCCCTACACCCCCTCCCTATCTCTGTAACTGCCTCCAGCCCCCTACACCCCCTCCCTATCTCTGCAACCTCCTCCAGTCCCCGACACCCCCTCCCTATCTCTGTAACCTCCTCCAGTCCCTACACCCCTCCCTATCTCTGTAACCTCCTCCAGGCCCCACACCCCTCCCTATCTCTGTAACCTCCTCCAGCCCCTACACCCCCTCCCTATCTCCGTAATCTCCTCCAGCCCCTACACCCCCTCCCTATCTCTGTAACCTCCTCCAGCCCCTACACCCCCTCCCTATCTCTGTAACCTCCTCCAGCCCCTATACCCCCTCCCTATCTCTGCAACCTCCTCCAGTCCCTACACTCCTCCCTATCTCTGAAACCTCCTCCAGCCCCCTACACTCCCCCCTATCTCTGTAACCTCCTCCAGCCCCCTACACCCCCTCCCTATCTCTGTAACCTCCTCCAGTCCCTACACTCCTACCTATCTCTGTAACCTCCTCCAGCTCCCCTACACCCCCTCCCTATCTCTGTAACCTCCTCCAGTCCCCGACACCCCCTCCCTATCTCCGTAACCTCCTCCAGTCCCCGACACCCCCTCCCTATCTCTGTAACCTCCTCCAGCCCCCCATACCCCCTCCCTATCTCTGTAACCTCCTCCAGCCCCTACACCCCATCCCTATCTCTGTAACCTCCTCCAGCTCCTACACCCCTCTCCCCATCTCTGTAACCTCCTCCAGTCCCCGACACCCCCTCCAAATCTTTGTAACCTCCTCCAGTCCCTGACACCCCCTCCTTATCTCTGTAACCTCCTCCAGCCCCTACACCCCATCCCTATCTCTGTAACCTCCTCCAGCTCCTACACCCCTCTCCCTATCTCTGTAACCTCCTCCAGCCGCTACACCCTCTCCCTACCTCTGTAATCTCCTCCAGCCCCTACACTCCCGCCCTATCTCTGTAACCTCCTCCAGCCCCCCTACACCCCCTCCCTATTCTGTAACCTCCTCCAGCCCCCTACACCCCTCCCTATCTCTGTAACCTCCTCCAGAGAAAATCTCCATTACAAGGGAGGAAGTGTTAGGTTTTTAAGGGAACATTAAAACTGACAAAGCCCCAGGGCCTGATGGCATCTATTCTAGACTGCTCAGGGAGACGAGAGATGAAATTGCTGGGCCTCTGACGGAAATCTTTGTCGCTTCTTTGGACACACATGAGGTCCCTGAGGATTGGAGGATAGCGAATGTGGTCCCGTTGTTTAAGAAGGGTAGCAGGGATAACCCAGGAAATTATAGGCCAGTGAGCTTGACGTCCGTGGTAGGGAAGTTGTTGGAGAGGATTCTTAGAGACAGGATGTATATGCATTTAGAATGGAACAATCTCATTAGTGACAGACAGCATGGTTTTGTAAGAGGGAGGTCGTGCCTTACAAATTTGGTGGAGTTTTTTGAGGAAGTGACAAAAACGGTTGATGAAGGAAGGGCCGTGGATGTCGTCTATATGGATTTCAGTAAGGCATTTGACAAAGTCCCACATGGCAGGTTGGTTAAGAAGGTTAACCAGAACTGGCTTGCCTGCAGAAGGCAGAGAGTGGCTGTGGAGGGGTCTTTCTCTGCATGGAGGTCAGTGACCAGTGGAGTGCCCCAGGGATCTGTTCTGGGACCCTTGCTGTTTGTCATTTTCATAAATGACCTGGATGAGGAAGTGGAGGGATGGGTTGGTAAGTTTGCTGACGACACCAAGGTAGGTGGTGTTGTGGATAGTTTGGAGGGATGTCAGAAGTTGCAGCGAGACATAGATAGAATGCAAGACTGGGCGGAGAAGTGGCAGATGGACTTCAACCCGGATAAGTGTGTAGTGATCCATTTTGGCAGATCCAATGGGATGGAGCAGCAGTATAAAATGAAGGGTACCATTCTTAGCAGTGTAGAGGATCAGAAGGACCTTGGGGTCCGGGTCCATAGGACTCTTAAATCGGCCTCGCAGGTGGAGGATGCGGTCAAGAAGGCGTATGGCGTACTAGCCTTCATTAATCGAGGGATTGAGTTTAGGAGTCGGGAGATAATGCTGCAGCTTTATAGGACCCTGGTTAGACCCCACTTGGAGTACTGCGCGCAGTTCTGGTCACCTCATTACAGGAAAGATGTTGAAGCCATTGAAAGGGTGCAGAGGAGATTTACAAGGATGTTGCCTGGATTGGGGGGCATGCCTTATGAGGATAGGTTGAGGGAGCTTGGTCTCTTCTCCCTGGAGAGACGAAGGATGAGAGGTGACCTGATAGAGGTTTACAAGATGTTGAGGGGTCTGGATAGGGTGGACTCTCAGAGGCTATTTCCAAGGGCTGAAATGGTTGCTACGAGAGGACACAGGTTTAAGGTGCTGGGGGGTAGGTACAGGGGGGATGTCAGGGGTAAGTTTTTCACTCAGAGGGTGGTGGGTGAGTGGAATCGGCTGACGTCGGTGGTGGTGGAGGCAAACTCGTTGGGGTCTTTTAAGAGACTTCTGGATGAGTACATGGGATTTAATGGGATTGAGGGCTATAGATAGGCCTAGAGGTGGGGATGTGATCGGCGCAACTTGTGGGCCGAAGGGCCTGTTTGTGCTGTGGCTTTCTATGTTCTATGTTTCTATAAGGTTAAGGCTCATGGGATACAAGGAGAAGTGGCTAGATGGGTGGAGAACTGGCTTGGCCATAAGAGACAGAGGGTAGCGGTCGAAGGGTCTTTTTCCGGCTGGAGGTCTGTGACCAGTGGTGTTCCGCAGGGCTCTGTACTGGGACCTCTGCTATTTGTGATATATATAAATGATTTGGAAGAAGGTGTAACTGGTGTAATCAGCAAGTTTGCGGATGACACGAAGATGGCTGGACTTGTGGATAGCGATGAGCATTATCGGGCAATACAGCAGGATATAGATAGGCTGGAAAATTGGGCGGAGAGGTGGCAGATGGAATTTAATCTGGATCAATGCGAAGTGATGCATTTTGGAAGAAATAATGTAGGGAGCAGTTATACAATAAATGGCAGAGTCATCAGGAGTATAGAAACACAGAGGGACCTAGGTGTGCAAGTCCACAAATCCTTGAAGGTGGCAACA
This sequence comes from Mustelus asterias, assembly GCF_964213995.1. Lineage (NCBI taxonomy): Eukaryota > Metazoa > Chordata > Chondrichthyes > Carcharhiniformes > Triakidae > Mustelus > Mustelus asterias. The sequence continues at coordinate 7,435 of NW_027593150.1, forward strand.
CAGGTGGAGAAGGTGGTGAAGAAGGCATATGGTATGCTTGCCTTTATAGAATGGGGTATAGAGTATAAAAGCTGGAGTCTGATGATGCAGCTGTATAGAACGCTGGTTAGGCCACATTTGGAGTACTGCGTCCAGTTCTGGTCACCGCACTACCAGAAGGACGGGGAGGCTTTAGAGAGAGTGCAGAGAAGGTTTACCAGGATGTTGCCTGGTATGGAGGGTCTTAGCTATGAGGAGAGATTGGGTAGACTGGGGTTGTTCTCCTTGGAAAGACGGAGAATGAGGGGAGATCTAATAGAGGTGTACAAGATTATGAAGGGGACAGATAGGGTGAACGGTGGGTAGCTTTTTCCCAGGTCGGAGGTGACGATCACGAGGGGTCACGGGCTCAAGGTGAGAGGGGCGAAGTATAACTCAGATATTAGAGGGATGTTTTTTACACAGAGGGTGGTGGGGGCCTGGAATGTGCTGCCAAGTAGGGTGGTGGAGGCAGGCACGCTGACATCGTTTAAGACTTACCTGGATAGTCACATGAGCAGCCTGGGAATGGAGGGATACAAACGATTGGTCTAGTTGGACCAAGGAGCGGCACAGACTTGGAGGGGCGAAGGGCCTGTTTCCTGTGCTGTACTGTTCTTTGTTCCAGCTCCTACAACCCCTCCATATCTCTGTAACCACCTCCAGCCCTACACCCCCTCCCTATCTCTGTAACCTCCTCCAGCCCCTACACCCCCTCCCTATCTCTGTAACCTCCTCCAGCCCCTACACCCCCTCTCTATCTCTGTAACCTCCTCCAACTCCTACACTCCCTCCCTATCTCCGTAACCTCCTCCAACCCCTACACTCCCTCCCTATCTCTGTAACTTCCTCCAGCCCCCACACCCCTCCCTATCCCTGAAATCTCCTCCAACCCCCATACACCTCCCGATCTCTGTAACCACCTTCAGCCCCTACACTCCTCTCTATCTCTGTAATCTCCTCCAGCCCTTACACACCCTCTCTATCTCTGTAACCTCCTACAGCCCCCACACCCCTCCCTATCTCTGCAACCTCCTCCAGACCCTACGCCCCTCCCTATCTCTGAAGCTTCCTCCAGCCCCTACACCCCTCCCTATCTCTGCACCCTCCTCCAGCTCCCTATCCCCCTCCCTATCTCTGTAACCTCCTCCAACCCGAGACCCCTCCCTTTCTCTGTAACCTCCTCCAGCTCCCTATACCCCTCCCTATCTCTGTAACCTCCTCCAACCCGAGACCCCTCCCTATCTCTGCAACCTCCTCCAGCTCCCTATACCCCTTCCTATCTTTCTAACCTCCTCCAGCCCTTACACCCCTCCCTATCTCCATAACCTTCACCAGCCCCCTACGCTCCTCCCTATCTCTGCAACCTCCCCCAGCCCCTACACCCCCCTCCCTATCTCTGTAACCTCCTCCAGTGCCTACACCCCCTCCCTATCTCTGTAACCTCCTCCAGTCCCTACACTCCTCCCTTTCTCTGTAACCTCCTCCAGTCCCTACACCCCCTCCCTATCTCTGTAACCTCCTCCAGTCCCTACACCCCCTCCCTATCTCTGTAAACTCCTCCAGCCCCTATACCCCCTCCCTATCTCTGTAACTTCCTCCAGCCCCCACACCCCTCCCTATCTCTGTAACCTCCTCCAGCCCCTACACCCCTCCCTATCTCTGTAAACTCCTCCAGTAACCTCCTCCAGTCCCTATACCCCCTCTCTCTCTCTGTAACCTCCTCCAGCCCCTACACCCCTCCCCATCTCTGTAACCTCCTCCAGCCCCCTACACCCCCTCCCTATCTCTGTAACCTCCTCCTGCTCCTAGACCCCCTCCCTATCTCTGTAACCTCCTCCAGTCCCTACACCCCCTCCCTATCTCTGTAAACTCCTCCAGTAACCTCCTCCAGCTCCCCTACACCCCCTCCCTATCTCTGTAACCTCCTCCAGCCCCTACACCCCTCCCCATCTCTGTAACCTCCTCCAGCCCCCTACACCCCCTCCCTATCTCTGTAACCTCCTCCAGCCCCTATACCCCCTCCCTATCTCTGTCACCTCCTCCTGCCCCTATACCCCCTCCCTATCTCTGTAACCTCCTCCAGCCCCTATACCTCCTCCCTATCTCTGTAACTTCCCCCAGCCCCCACACCCCTCCCTATCTCTGCAACCTCCTCCAGCTCCCTATCCCCCTCCCTATCTCTGTAACCTCCTCCAACCCGAGACCCCTCCCTATCTCTGTAACCTCCTCCAGCTCCCTATACCCCTCCCTATCTCTGTAACCTCCTCCAACCCGAGACCCCTCCCTATCTCTGCAACCTCCTCCAGCTCCCTATACCCCTTCCTATCTTTCTAACCTCCTCCAGCCCTTACACCCCTCCCTATCTCCATAACCTTCACCAGCCCCCTACGCTCCTCCCTATCTCTGCAACCTCCCCCAGCCCCTACACCCCCCTCCCTATCTCTGCAATCTCCCCCAGCCCCTACACCCCCCTCCCTTTCTCTGTAACCTCCTCCAGCCCCTACACCCCTCCCCATCTCTGTAACCTCCTCCAGCCCCCTACACCCCTTCCCTATCTCTGTAACCTCCTCCAGCCCCTATACCCCCTCCCTATCTCTGTAACCTCCTCCAGCCCCTATACCCCCTCCCTATCTCTGTAACCTCCTCCAGCCCCTACACCCCCTCCCTATCTCTGTAACCTCCTCCAGCCCCTACACCCCCTCCCCATCTCTGTAACCTCCTCCAGCCCCCTACATCCCCTCCCTATCTCTGTAACCTCCTCCAGCCCCTATACCCCCTCCCTATCTCTGTAACCTCCTCCAGTCCCTCCAAGCCTCTGAGTTCTGCACTCTTCTGCTTCTGAGCTTCGGTACATAACCAGTTTCCATCACTCCCTTGCTTTCAACCTCCTCCAGCCCCCTGCACCCCTTCCCTATCTCTGTAACCTCCTCCAGCCCCCTACACCCCCTCCCTATCTCTGTAACCTCGTCCAGCCCCCACACTCCTCCCTATCTCTGTAACCTCGTCCAGCCCCTACACCCCTCCCCATCTCTGTAACCTCGTCCAGCCCCCACACCCCTCCCCATCTCTGTAACCTCGTCCAGCCCCCACACCCTCCCTATCTCTGTGACCTCCTCCAGCCCCCTACACCCCCTCCCTATCTCTGTAACCTCCTCCAGCCCCCACACCCTCCCTATCTCTGGAACCTCCTCCAGCCTCCACACCCTCCCTATCTCTGTAACCTCCTCCAGCCCCCACACCCTCCCTATCTCTATAACGTCCTCCACCCCTACAACCCTCCCTATCACTATAACCTCCAGCTCCTACACCCCTCCCTCTCTCTGTAATCTCCACCAGCCCCTACAACGCAATTGTAAGGGGATTAGATAGGTGTCTCTGAGGCCGCAAACGAGGCTCCAGGATGGTATGTTGCCTCCCTGGTGCTCGGGTCAAAGATGCCTCGGAGCGGCTGCAGGACATTCTGAAGGGGGAGGGCGAACAGCCAGTGGTTGAAGTACACATTGGTACAAGTGACATAGGTAAATAAAGGGATAGGGTCCTAAAAGCAGAATACAGGGAGTTGAAAAGTCGGACCTCAAAGGTAGTGATCTCAGGATTACTACCTGTGCCACGTGCTAGTCAGAGTTGAAATGACAGGATCCATAGGATGAATATGTGACTGAAGAGATGGTGTCAGGGGGAGGGTTTCAGATTCCTGGGGCATTGGGACCGGTTCCAGGGGAGGTGGAACCTGGAGAAACTGGGTGGGTTACACCTGGACAGTACCGGGACTGATGTCCTTGTGGTGGGGGGGGGGAGCGTGGTACTTGTGAGAGTGGTCGGGGAGGGTTTAAACTAATATGGCGGGGGAGTGGGAACCTTTGCAAGGATTCAGAGCAGGGGGAATTAAGAATGAGAGGAAAAGACAGTAAGGAGAATAAGGAAAGTGATCGGCAGAGAAATCAAGGACCAGAGTCAGATAAGGACCAAGTAAAATATAGTAGGAAAGGGGAAAGAAATATTAAAGGTTTCCTTCGGGTTTTGTACCTGAATGCTCGGAACATTCGAAACAAAATGGGTGAATTAGTTACACAGTTAGATGTAAAGGGGTGTGATATAGTTGGCATTATGGAGACCTGGCTCCAAGGTGAGCAAGGTTGGGAAATAAACATTGAGGCTATTCAGTGTTTAGGAGGGACAGACAGAAAGGAAGAGGTGATGGAGTTGTATTATTGATTAAAGATGATATTGATACGATAGTGAGGGAAGATACCAGCATGGATGATGTGGAATCTGTATGGGTGGAGTTAAGAAACAACAAGGGGTAAAGAAACATTGGTGGGGGTGGTTTACAGACCCCAAACTGTAGGGGTAATGTTGGGAAAAGCATTAGACAGGAAATCAGAGATACATGTGTTAAAGGAACAACTGGGATTATGGGTGACTTTAATCTGCATATAGATTGGGAGAGAGAAATTAGTCACAGTACAATAGGGGAGGAATTTCTGGAGTGTGTACGGGATGGTTTTCTGGAGCAATACATTGAGGAACCAACGAGGGAACAGGCCATCCTGGACTGGGTGTTGTGCAATGAGAAAGGATTAGTTGGCAATCTAGTTGTGAGAGAACCCCTGGGAATGAGTGACCATAATCTGGTAGAATTCTTTGTTAAGGTGGTTAGTGATGTAGCTGATTCTGAGACCAGGGTCCTGAATCTCAATAAAGGTAACTGTGACGGTATGAGGCATGAATTGTCCTTGATGGACTGGGAAACATTACTGAAAGGAAAGACAGTGGACAGGCAATGGCAGGCATTTAAATAATGAATAGGTGAATTCCAGAAGTTGTTTATTCCTGTCTGGCACAAAAGTGGGAAGGGAATTGTGGCCAAACCATGGCTTACAAGGGAAATTAGAGATAGTATCAGATTCAAGGAAGAAGCATTCAAATTGGCAAGAAAAAGCAATAGGCCTGAGGATTGGGAGCAATTTAAAATTCAGCAAAGGAGGACCAAGGGATTGATTAAGAAGCTAAAATAGAGTATGAAAGTAAGCTAGCGGGGAACATAAAAACTGACTGTAAAAGTTTCTATAGATATGTAAAGCGAAAAAGATTGACTAAAACAATTGTCCCTTACAGTCAGAAACAGAAGAATTCATAACGGGGAATAAAGAAATGGCTGAGGAATTAAATTTGTACTTTGCTTCAATCTTCACAAAGGAAGACATGAATAATGTACCAGAAGTTCTGAGAGAAACAAGTTTTAGTGAGGAGCTGAAGGAAATCAGCATTAGTAGAGAAATGGTTTTGGGGAAATTGATGGGATTGAAGGTGGATAAATCTCCAAGTCCTGATAATCTTCATCCCAGAGTACTTAAGGAAGTGGCCCTGGAAATAATAGATCCATTGGTGGCTATTTTCCAAAATTCTTTGGACTCTGAACTAGTTCCTACAGATTGGAGGGCAGTTAATGTAAGCCCACTGTTCAAAAAGGGCGGTAGAGAGGAAATAGGGAACTAATGACTTTGTGACTTTTAAGGGGCATCTTGACAAATACATTAATAGGATGGGAACAGAGGGATATGGTCCCCGGAAGGGTAGGGGGTTCTAATTCAAATGGGCAGCATGGTCGGTGCAGGCTTGGAAAGCTGAAGGACCTGTTCCTGTGCTGTAATTTTCTTTGTTCTTTGTTCTATAGCCCAGTGAGCCTAACGTTGGTACTGGGGAAATTGCAAGAGTCTATTATCAAGGACTATTATCAAGGAGGCTGGGAACACATGAAGCAAGTGTGGAATACAAGGAAAGTAAAAAGAAAATTAAGGAAGGAGTAAGGAGGGCTAAAAGGAGTCATGAAAAGTCATTGGCCAGCAGGATTAAGGAAAATCCCAAGACTTTTTATACATATATAAAGAGCAAAAGGATAGCTAGGAAGAGGGTTGGCCCACTCAAGGACAGGAGAGGGAATCTATGTGTGGAGCCAGAGGAAATGGGCGAGGTATTAAATGAGTACTTTGCGTCAGTATTCACCAAAGAGAAGGACTTGGTGGATGATGAGTCTGGGGAAGGATTTGTAGATAGTTTGAGTCATGTTGAGATCAAAAAGGAGGAGGTATTGGGGGTCTTGAGAAACATCAAGGTAGACAAGTCCCCAGGGCCTGATGGGATATACCCCAGAATACCGAGAGAGGCAAGGGAGGAAATTGCTGGGGCCTTGAGAGAAATCTTTGTATCCTCACTGGCTACAGGGGAGGTCCCAGAGGATTGGAGAATAGCCAATGTTGTTCCTTTGTTTAAGAAGGGTAGCAAGAATAATCCAAGTAATTACAGCCGGTTAGCCTTACACCAGTGATAGGGAAATTATTGTAGAGGATTCTTCGAGACAGGATTTATTCCCACTTGGAAGTAAGTGGACGTATTAGTGAGAGGTTTTGTGAAAGGGTTATCGTGTCTCACTAACTTGATCGAGTTTTTCGAGGAAGTGACGAAGATGATTGATGAGGGTAGGGCAGTGGATGTTGTCTACATGGACTTCAGTAAGGCCTTTGACAAGGTCCCTCATGGCAGACTGGTACAGAAGGTGAAGTCGCATGGGATCAGAGGTGAGCTGGCAAGGTGGATACAGAACTGGCTTGGTCAAAGAAGACAGAGGGTAGCAGTGGAAGGGTGCGTTTCTGAATGGAGGGCTGTGGCAAGTGGTGTTCCTCAGGGATCAGTGCTGGGAGCTTTGCTGTTTGTAATATATATAAATGATTTGGAGGAAAATGTAACTGGTTTGATTAGTAAGTTTGCGGGCGACACAAAGATTGATGGAATTGCGGATAACGATGAGGACCACCAGAGGATACAGCAGGATATAGATCAGTCGGACACTTGGGCGGAGAGATGGCAGATGGAGTTTAATCTGGACAAATGTGAGGTAATGCATTTTGGAAGGTCTAATACAGAAAGGAAATATACAGGAAATGCCAGAATCCTGAAGAGTATTGATAGGCAAAGGGATCTGGGTGTACAGGTACACAGGTCACTGAAAGTGGCAATGCAGGTGGAGAAGGTAGTCAAGAAGGTATACGGCATGCTTGCCTTCATCGGCTGGGGCATTGAGTTTAAAAATTGGCAAGTCATGTTGCAGCTTTATAGAACCTTAGTTCGGCCACACTTGGAATATAGTGTTCAATTCTGGTCGCCACACTACCAGAAGGATGTGGAGGCTTTGGAGAGGGTACAGAAAAGATTTACCAGGATGTTGCCTGGTATGGAGGGCATTAGCTATGAGGAGAGGTTGGAGAAACTTGGTGTGTTCTCACTGGAACAATGGAGGTTGAGGGGAGACCTGATAGAAATCGATAAGATTATGAGGGGCATGGACAGAGTGGATAGTCAGAAGCTTTTTCCCAGGGTGGAAGAGTCAATTACTAGGGGGCACAGGTTTAAGGTGCGAGGGGCAAGGTTTAAAGGAGATGTACGAGGCAATTTTTTTACACAGAGGGTGGTGGATGCCTGGAACTCGCTGCCGGGGGAGGTAATGGAAGCAGTTACGGTAATGGCTTTTAAGGGGCATCTTGACAAATACATGAAGAGGATGGGAATAGAGGGATATGGTCCCCGGCAGGGTAGGGGGTTTTAGTTAAGTCAGGCAGCATGGTCGGTGCAGGCTTGGAGGGCCGAAGGACCTGTTCCAGTGCTGTAATTTTCTTTGTTCTTTGTTTGCATTGCACAGAGTGTGGGAGATTTAACTCCCACTGAAAAAAACAGTTTCCAGCAAATTTAACACTTAGAATTTTTTGGGGAGAATTCCACCCTCTTTGTCTCTCTCTCTCTCTCTCACTCCCTGTCACTCTCTGTCTCTCTATCTCTCTATCTCTCTCTAGCCTCTCTATCTATCTCTCTAGCTCTCTTTCTATCTGTCTCTCTCTTACTCTGTTTCATCCTGTCTCTCTCTCTCGCTCTGTCTTTTTCTCTCTCTCTCTCTGTCTCTGTCCCTCTCTCTCACTGTCTCTCTCTCTCACTGTCTCTCTCTCTCACTGTCTCTCTCTGTCTCTCTCTCTGTCTCTCTCTCCGTCTCTCTCTCTGTCTCTCTCTCTGTCTCTCTCTCCGTCTCTCTCTCCGTCTCTCTCTCTCTCTCTCTCTGTCTCTGTCTCTTTCTCTCTGTGTGTGTCTCTCTCTCTCTCTGTCTGTCTCTCTCTCTCTCTCTCTCTGTCTCTCTCTCTCTCTGTCTCTGTCTCTGTCTCTCTCTGTCTCTGTCTCTCTCTGTCTCTGTTTCTGTCTCTCTCTGTCTCTCTAGAACCAGAGAACCATAGAAAATTACAGCTCAGAAACAGGCCTTTTGGCCCTTCTTGGCTGTGCCGAACCATTTTTTGCCTAGTCCCACTGACCTGCACTTGGACCATATCCCTCCACACCCCTCTCATCCATGAACCCGTCCAAGTTTTTCTTAAATGTTAAAAGTGACCCCGCATTTACCACTTTATCCGGCAGCTCATTCCACACTCCCACCACTCTCTGCGTGAAGAAGCCCCCCCTAATATGCCCTTTAAACTTTTCTCCTTTCACCCTTAACCCATGACCTCTGGTTTTTTTCTCCCCTAGCCTCAGCGGAAAAAGCCTGCTTGCATTCACTCTATCTATACCCATCAAAATCTTATACACCTCTATCAAATCTCCCCTCAATCTTCTACGCTCCAGGGAATAAAGTCCCAACCTATTCAATCTCTCTCTGTAACTCAGCTTCTCAAGTCCCGGCAACATCCTTGTGAACCTTCTCTGCACTCTTTCAACCTTATTTACATCCTTCCTGTAACTAGGTGACCAAAACTGTACACAATACTCCAAATTCAGCCTCACCAATGCCTTATATAACCTTACCATAACACTCCAACTTTTATACTCGATACTCCGATTTATAAAGGCCAATGTACCAAAGGCACTCTTTACCACCCTATCTACCTGTGACGTCACTTTTAGGGAACTCTGTACCTGTATTCCCAGATCCCTCTGTTCAACTGCACTCTTCAGAGTCCTACCATTTACCCTGTACGTTCTTCTTTGGTTTGTCCTTCCAAAGTGCAATATCTCACACTTGTCTGCGTTAAATTCCATTTGCCATTTTTCAGCCCATTCTTCTAGTTGGTCCAAATCCCTCTGCAAGCTTTGAAAACCTTCCTCACTGTCCACTACACCTCCAATCTTTGTATCATCAGCAAACTTGCTGATCCAATTTACCACATTATCATCCAGATCATTGATATAGATGACAAACAACAATGGACCCACACCGATCCCTGCGGCACACCACTAGTCACAGGCCTCCACTCAAAGAAGCAATCCTCCACAACCACTCTCTGGCTTCTTCCATTGAGCCAGTGTCTAATCCAATTTACTACCTCCCCATGTATACCCAGCGACTGAACCTTCCTAACTAACCTCCCATGACGGACCTTGTCAAAGGCCTTGCTGAAATCCAGGTAGACAACATCCACCGCCTTCCCTTCATCCACTTTCCTGGTAACCTCCTCGAAAAACTCTAATAGATTGGTCAAACATGACCTACCACGCACAAAGCTATGTTGACACTCCCTAATAAGTCCCTGTCTATCCAAATATTTGTAGATCCTATCCCTTATCACACCTTCCAATAACTTGCCCACCACCGACGTCAAACTTACTGGCCTATAATTACCTGGATTTCTTTTGGAACCTTTTTTAAATAACGGAACAACATGAGCCACCCTCCAATCATCCGGCACCTCCCCCGTGAATACTGACATTTTAAATATGTCTGCCAGGGCCCCTGCAAGTTCAACACAAGCTTCCCTCAAGGTCCGTGGGAATACCCTGTCCGGTCCTGGGGATTTATCCACTCTGATTTGCCTCAAGACAGCGAGCACCTCCTCCCCTTTAATCTGTAAAGGTTCCATGGCCTCCCTACCTGTTTGCCCTATTTCCGTAGACTCCATGCCCGTTTCCTCAGTAAATACGGATGCAAAAAACCATTTAGTATCTCCCCCATCTCTTTTGGTTCCATACACAGTCTACCACTCTGGTCTTCAAGAGGACCAATTTTATCCCTCACTATCCTTTTGCTCCTAACATACCTATAGAAGCTCTTTGGATTTTCCTTCACTCTGTCTGCCAACGCAACCTCATGTCTTCTTTTAGCCCTCCTGATTTCCCTCTTAAGTAGCTTCTTGCACTTTTTATACTCCTCGAGCATCTGATCTGTTCCTTGCTGCCTGTACATTTCATACAACTCTCTCTTCCTCTTAATCAGTGTGACAATCTCCCTCGAGAACCAAGGTTCCTTATTCCTATTTACTTTGCCTTTAATCCTGACAGGAACATACAAACTCTGCACTCTCAAAATTTCTCCTTTGAAGGCCTCCCACTTTCCATTTACATCCTTACCAGAGAACAGCCTGTGCCAATCCACACTTCCCAGATCTCTTCTCATTTCATCAAATTTGGCCTTTTTCCAGTTCAGAACTTCAACCCGAGGACCAGATCTATCCTTATCCATGATCAGGTTGAAACTAATGGCATTATGATCACTGGATCCAAAGTGTTCCCTCACACTCGCATCCATCACCTGCCCTAACTCATTTCCCAATAGGAGATCCAATATCGCATCCTCTCTAGTTGGCACCTCTATTACTGATGTAGAAAATTCTCCTGAACACATTTTACAAACTCTACCCCGTCTAAACCTTTAACAGTATGCGAGTCCCAATCTATATGTGGAAAATTAAAATCCCCTACTATCACAACTTTGTGTTTCTTGCAGTGGTCAGCTATCTCTCCACTGATTTGCTCCTCCAATTCTCGCTGACTATTGGGTGGTCTATAATACAACCCCATTAATGTGGTCATACCTTTCCTGTTTCTCAGCTCCACCCATAGGGCCTCCGTTGACAAGCTCCCTAATCTATCTTGCCTGAGTACCGCTGTAACATTTTCCCTGACCAACAATGCCACCCCCCCACCTTTTATCCCTCTGCCTCTATCCCGCCTGAAACATTGGAACCCTGGAACATTGAGCTGCCAGTCCTGCCCCTCCTGTAGCCAAGTTTCACTAATGGCTATAATGTCATATTTCCACGTGTCTATCCACGCCTTCAGCTCATCTGCCTTCCCCACAATACTCCTGGCATTGAAATAGACACACCTCAGAAGATTATTTCCACCACACTCTACCCTTCCATTTGTGATTTTGCTTGAACGAACCTGTCTTTTTACCCCTGCTCCACTATCTGCTCTGGCACTCTGGTTCCCACCCCCCTGCAAATCTAGTTTAAACGCTCCCCAATAACACTAGCAAATCTCCCTGCAAGTATATTGGTCCCCTTGTAGTTTAGGTGTAACCCGTCTCTCTTGTACAGGTCCCACCTGCCCCAGAAGAGGTCCCAATGATCCAAGAATCGGAAACCCTGCCCCCTGCACCAGTTCCTCAGCCACGTGTTCATCCGCCCAAGCATCCTACTCCTGTCCTCACTGGCATGTGGCTCAGGTAGCAATCCTGAGATTACTACCCTCGGGGTCCTGCTTTTTAACTTCCTTCCAAGCTCTTTGTACTCACTCTTTAGGACCTCCTCACTCTTCCTTCCCACGTCATTGGTACCGATGTGTACCACGACATCTGGCTGATCACCTTCCCACTTTAGAACGCTGTGCACGCGATCAGAGACATCGCTGACCTTGGCACCTGGGAGGCAACAAACCATGCGGGAGTCTCTGTCCCGACCACAGAACCTCCGGTCCGTACCTCTGACCATTGAGTCCCCTATCACGACTGCTCTCCTCTTCTTCATCCCACCCTTTTGTGCTGTAGAACCAGACTCAGTATCAGAGTTCCGGCTGTCGCAGCTTGTCCCAGGTAAAGCATCTCCCACAACAGTATCCAATTCAGTATACCTGTTGTGGAGGGGTATGTCCACAGGGGAACCCTGCTCTGCCTGTCCTTTCACACTGCCATTTCCTCTCCTTACAGTAACCCAATTTCCTGTGCTCTGCTGCTTAGGTGTAACTATCTCCCTAAAGCTACTGTCTATAAACTCCTCATTCTCCCGAATTAGAATCTCTGTCTCTCTCTCTCTGTCTCTCTCTCTCTGTCTCTCTCTGTCTCTCTCTCTCTGTCTCTCTCTCTCTGTCTCCCTCTCTCTGTCTCTCTCTCTCTCTGTCTCTCTCTCTCTGTGTCTCTCTCTGTCTCTCTCTCTCTGTCTCTCTCTGTCTCTCTCTCTCTGTCTCTCTCTCTCTGTCTCCCTCTCTCTGTCTCTCTCTCTCTGTCTCTCTCTCTCTCTGTCTCTCTCTCTCTGTCTCTCTCTCTCTTTCTGTCTCTCTCTCTCTCTCTCTGTCTCTCTCTCTATCTCTCTTTCTGTCTCTCTCTCTCTGTCTCTCTGTCTCTCTCTCTCTCTCTGTCTCTCTCTCTATCTCTCTGTCTGTCTCTCTCTCTCTGTCTCCCTCTCTGTCTCTCTCTCTGTCTCTCTCTGTCTCTCTCTCTCTCCCTCTCTCTCTGTCTCCCTCTCTCTGTCTCTCTCTCTCCGTCTCTCTCTCTCCCTGTCAGATGCTACAGAAAGCTCCCTCTGACCAAGCATGGCGATGCCAGTTTGTATATCTCCTGACGTGTGAAGTTGTATTTGTCGATGTGCTGAATCTTTGGTTGATTTGAGTGTTTTAAGGAAGTTTAGAAGCAGTTGTTGTTTCTGGGGATGAACAAGAAGCGAATTCAGTCCCTGATGCTGGATGTGACATTCCCTGAATCGGAACAGACCAATGCGCTCCTTGGTCAGGCAATAACACATTGAGTATGGTTCCATTCCCTCATTAACAATCAAACAGCCCAGTCTCTAATCCAGTCAGTGATACTGCAGGGAAACTTTGAACTCGGAACGGGAGTGAACTTTAACCTCTCAGACCGACATTGTCAGTTTGTTTGTCAGGACAGGACAGTCCGAACATTTGCCTTCCATTGGCTCAACAATCAGTGAACCTCTAAATATCTCTGTGCTCATCACAGGCACCCAGCGCCCAACATTCCATAGAACCATAGAAAATTACAGCTCAGAAACAGGCCTGTTCAAGAAGGGAACAAGAAAAAAGATGGAAAATTATAGGCCAATTAGCCTAACCTCAGTTGTTGGCAAAATTCTAGAATCCATCGTTAAGGATGAGATTTCTAAATTCTTGGAAGTGCAGGGTCGGATTAAGACAAGTCAGCATGGATTTAGTAAGGGGAGGTCGTGCCTGACAAACCTGTTAGAGTTCTTTGAAGAGATAACAAATAGGTTAGACCAAGGAGAGCCAATGGATGTTATCTATCTTGACTTCCAAAAGGCCTTTGACAAGGTGCCTCACGGGAGACTGCTGAGTAAAATAAGGGCCCATGGTATTCGAGGCAAGGTACTAACATGGATTGACGATTGGCTGTCAGACAGAAGGCAGAGAGTTGGGATAAAAGGTTCTTTCTCAGAATGGCAACCGGTGACAAGTGGTGTCCCGCAGGGATCAGTGTTGGGGCCACAGCTGTTCTCTTTATATATTAACGATCTAGATGACGGGACTGGGAGCATTCTGGCCAAGTTTGCCGATGATACAAAGATAGGTGGAGGGGCAGGTAGTATTGAGGAGGTGGGGAGGCTGCAGAAAGATTTAGACAGTTTAGGAGAGTGGTCCAAGAAGTGGCTGATGAAATTCAACGTGGGCAAGTGCGAGGTCGTACACTTTGGAAAAAAGAATAGAGGCATGGACTATTTTCTAAACGGTGACAAAATTCATAATGCTAAAGTGCAAAGGGACTTGGGAGTCCTAGTCCAGGATTCTCTAAAGGTAAACTTGCAGGTTGAGTCCGTAATTAAGAAGGCAAATGTAATGTTGTCATTTATCTCAAGAGGCTTGGAATACAAAAGCAGGGATGTACTTCTGAGGCTTTATAAAGCACTGGTTAGGCCCCATTTGGAGTACTGTGAGCAATTTTGGGCCCCACACCTCAGGAAGGACATACTGGCACTGGAGCGGGTCCAGCGGAGATTCACACGGATGATCCCAGGAATGGTAGGCCTGACATACGATGAACGTCTGAGGATCGTGGGATTATATTCATTGGAGTTTAGGAGGTTGAGGGGAGATCTGATAGAAACTTACAAGATAATGAACGGCTTAGATAGGATGGACGTAGGGAAGTTGTTTCCATTAACAGGGGAGACTAGGACGCGGGGGCACAGCCTTAGAATAAAAGGGAGTCACTTTAGAACAGAGATGAGGAGAAATTTCTTCAGCCAGAGAGTGGTGGGTCTGTGGAATTCATTGCCACAGAGGGCTGTGGAGGCCGAGACGTTGAGCGTCTTCAAGACAGAAATTGATAAATTCTTGATTTCTCGAGGAATTAAGGGCTATGGGGAGAGAGCGGGTAAATGGAGTTGAAATCAACCATGATTGAATGGTGGAGTGGACTCGATGGGCCGAATGGCCTTACTTCCGCTCCTATGTCTTATGGTCTTATGGTCTTTTGGCCCTTCTTGTCTGTGCCGAACCATTTTATGCCTAGTCCCACTGACCTGCACTTGGACCATATCCCTCCACACCCCTCTCATCCATGAACCCGTCCAAGTTTTTCTTAAATGTTAAAAGTGACCCCGCATTTACCACTTTATCCGGCAGCTCATTCCACACTCCCACCACTCTCTGCGTGAAGAAGCCCCCCCTAATATTCCCTTCAAACTTTTCTCCTTTCACCCTTAACCCATGCCCTCTGGTTTTTTTCTGTCAAAGATAAATTTGCAACTCGGTCAGAAGACAGAGTAAAGCTGCAAGAACAGTTCCTGTAAATACAAGAACACAGCAGCAAAAGAGACAGCAGGGCCGCAGTGAAGAACACGGTGAGGATCACGGTGAGGAACATAGGAACACGGTGAGGAACACAGGAACACCGTGAGGAACACAGGAACACAGTGAGGAACACGGGAACACGGTGAGGAACACGGTGAGGAACACAGGAACACAGTGAGGAACACAGTGAGGATCACGGTGAGGAACACAGGAACACCGTGAGGAACACAGGAACACAGTGAGGAACACGGGAACATGGTGAGGATCACGGTGAGGAACATAGGAACACGCTGAGGAACACAGGAACACCATGAGGAACACAGGAACACCGTGAGGAACACAGGAACACAGTGAGGAACACGGGAACACGGTGAGGAACACAGTGAGGAACACGGTGAGGAACACGGTGAGGAACACGGTGAGGAACATGGTGAGAAACACGGGAACACGGTGAGGAACATGGTGAGGAACACGGGAACGCGGTGAGGAACACGGTGAGAAACACGGGAACACGGTGAGGAACACGGTGAGAAACACGGGAACACGGTGAGGAACACGGTGAGAAACACGGGAACACGGTGAGGAACACGGTGAGGAACACGGGAACACGGTGAGGAACACGGTGAGAAACACGGGAACACGGTGAGGAACACGGTGAGGAACACGGGAACGCGGTGAGGAACACAGACACACGGTGAGGAACACGGGAACACGTTGAGGAACATGGGAACACGGTGGGGAACACGGGAACAAGGTGGGGAATACGGTGAGGAACACTGTGAGGAATATAGGAACACGGTGAAGAACACGGGAACATGGTGAGGAACAGGGGAACACAGTGAGGAACACGGGAACACGGTGAGGAACATGGGAACACGGTGAGAAACACGGGCATGCAGTGAGGAACACGGGAACACGGTGAGGAACACGGTGAGAAACACGGGAACACGGTGAGGAACACGGTGAGAAACACGGGAACACGGTGAGGAACACGGTGAGGAACATGGGAACGCGGTGAGGAACACGGTGAGAAACACGGGAACACGGTGAGGAACACGGTGAGAAACACGGGAACACGGTGAGGAACACGGTGAGAAACACGGGAGCACGGTGAGGAACACGGTGAGAAACACGGGAACACGGTGAGGAACACGGTGAGGAACACGGGAACACGGTGAGGAACACGGTGAGGAACACGGGAAGGCGGTGAGGAACACAGACACACGGTGAGGAACACGGGAACACGGTGAGGAACACGGGAATGCGGTGAGGAACACGGGAACGTGGTGAGAAACACGGTGAGGAACACGGTGAGGAACACGGTGAGGAACACGGGAACATGGTGAGGAACATGGGAACACGGTGGGGAACACGGGAACACGGTGGGGAATACGGTGAGGAACACTGTGAGGAATATAGGAACACGGTGAAGAACACGGGAACATGGTGAGGAACAGGGGAACACAGTGAGGAACACGGGAACACGGTGAGGAACATGGGAACACGGTGAGAAACACGGGCATGCAGTGAGGAACACGGGAACACGGTGAGGAACACGGGAATGCGGTGAGGAACACGGGCATGCGGTGAGGAACACGGTGAGGAACACGGTGAGGAACACGGGAACATGGTGAAGAACATGGGAACACAGTGAGGAACACGCGAACACAGTGAGGAACACGGGAACACGGTGAGGAACACGGTGAGGAGCACAGGAACATGGTGAGGAACACGGGAATATGGTGAGGATCATGGGAACACAGTGAGGAACACGGTGAGGAACATGGTGAGGAACACGGGAACACGGTGAGGAACACGGTGAGGAACACGGGAACACGGTGAGGAATACAGGAACACGGTGAGGAACATGGTGAGGAACACGGTGAGGAACACAGGAACACGGTGAGGAACATGGGAACACAGTGAGGAATACAGGAACACGGTGAGGAACATGGTGAGGAACACGGTGAGGAACACAGGAACACGGTGAGGAACATGGGAACACAGTGAGGAACACGGTGAGGAATACATTGAGGATCACAGGAACACGGTGAGGAACACGGAAACACGGTGAGGAACACAGGAACATGGTGAGGAACACAGGAACATGGTAAGGAACATGGTAGGGAACACGGGAACATGGTGAGGAACACGGGCACACGGTGAGGGACACGGGAACATGGTGAGGAACACGGTGAGGAACACGGGAACACGGTGAGGAACATGGGAACACCGTGAGGATCATGGGAACATGGTGAGGAACACGGTGAGGAACATGGGATCACGGTGTGGAACATGGTGAGGAACACGGGATCACGGTGAGTAACACGGTGAGGAACACAGGAACACGGTGAGGAACACGGGAATATGGTGAGGAACTTGGGAACACGGTGAGGAACACGGTGAGGAACATGGGAACATGGTGAGGATCACAGTGAGGAACATGGAAACACGGTGAGGAACACGGTGAGGAACACGGTGAGGAACACGGTGAGGAACACGGTGAGGAACATGGTGAGGAACACAGGCACATGGTGAGGAACACGGGAACATGGTGAGGAACACAGGCACACAGTGAGGAACACAGTGAGGAACACGGTGAGGAACATGGTGAGGAACACGGTGAGGAACACGGTGAGGAACACAGGAACACGGTGAGGAACATGGTAAGGAACACGGGAACACGGTGAGGAACTTGGGCACATGGGTGAGGAACACGGGAACACGGTGAGGAACACAGGCACATGGTGAGGAACACGGGAACACGGTGAGGAACATGGGAATACGGTGAGGAACACGGGAACACGGTGAGGAACATGGTGAGGAACACGGTGAGGAACACAGGCACACTGTGAGGAACACGGTGAGGAACACGGGAACACGGTGAGGAACACGGTGAGGAACACGGTGAGGAACACAGGCACACTGTGAGGAACACGGTGAGGAACACGGGAACACGGTGAGGAACACGGTGAGGAACACGGTGAGGAACACAGGCACACTGTGAGGAACACGGTGAGGAACACGGTGAGGAACAGAGGAACACGGTGAGGAACACGGTGAGGAACACAGGAACACGGTGAGGAACACGGGAACACGGTGAGGAACACAGGCACACGGTGAGGAACAGAGGCACGTGGTGAGGAACATGGTGAGGAACACGGTGAGGAACACGGGAACACGGTGAGGGACACGGTAACATGGTGAGGAACACGGTGAGGAACACGGTGAGGAACATGGGGAGGAACACGGGGAAGAACACAGGGAAGAACACAGGGACGAACACAGGGAGGAACACGGTGAGGAACACGGGAACATGGTGAGGAACACGGGCACACGGTGAGGGACACGGGAACACGGTGAGGAACATGGGATCACGGTGTGGAACATGGTAAGGAACACAGTGAGGAACACGGGATCATGGTGAGTAACACAGTGAGGAACACAGGAACACGGTGAGGAACACGGGAATATGGTGAGGAACATGGGAACACGGTGAGGAACACGGTGAGGAACATGGGAACATGGTGAGGATCACAGTGAGGAACATGGGAACACTGTGAGGAACACGTTGAGGAACACAGGAACACAGTGAGGAACATGGGAACACGGTGAGGAACACAGGAACATGGTGAGGAACACGGTGAGGAACACAGGAACACGGTGAGGGACATGGTGAGGAACACAGTGAGGAACACGGGAACACTCTGAGGAACACAGGAACCCGGTGAGGAATACAGGAACACGGTGAGGAACACGGGAACACGGTGAGGAACACAGGCACATGGTGAGGAACACGGGAACATGGTGAGGAACACGGGCACACTGAGGAACACAGGCACACTGTGAGGAACACAGGAACACAGTGAGGAACACAGTGAGGAACATGGGAACACGGTGAGGAACACAGGTACATGGTGAGGAACACGGTGAGGAACACAGGAACACGGTGAGGGACATGGTGAGGAACACAGTGAGGAACACGGGAACACGGTGAGGAACACAGGAACACGGTGAGGAATACAGGAACACGGTGAGGAACACGGGAACACGGTGAGGAACACAGGCACATGGTGAGGAACACGGGAACATGGTGAGGAACACAGGCACACTGAGGAACACAGGCACACAGTGAGGAACACGGTGAGGAACACGGTGAGGAACACGGTGAGGAACACGGTGAGGAACACGGTGAGGAACACGGTGAGGAACATGGTGAGGAACATGGTGAGGAACACGGTGAGGAACACGGGAACACGGTGAGGAACACAGTGAGGAACACAGTGAGGAACACGGTGAGGAACACGGTGAGGAACACGGGAACACGGTGAGGAACACAGGAACACGGTGAGGAACACGGTGAGGAACATGGTGAGGAACACGGGGAAGAACACAGGGAAGAACACGGGGAGGAACACGGGGAGGAACACAGGAACACGGTAAGGAACATGGTAAGGAACACGGGAACACGGTGAGGAACTTGGGCACATGGGTGAGGAACACGGGAACACGGTGAGGAACTCAGGCACATGGTGAGGAACACGGTGAGGAACACGGGAACACGGTGAGGAACACGGTGAGGAACACGGTGAGGAACACGGTGAGGAACACAGGCACACTGTGAGGAACACGGTGAGGAACACGGGAACACGGTGAGGAACACAGTGAGGAACACAGGCACACTGTGAGGAACACGGTAAGGAACACGGGAACACGGTGAGGAACACAGTGAGGAACAGAGGAACACGGTGAGGAACACGGTGAGGAACACAGGAACACGGTGAGGAACACGGGAACACGGTGAGGAACACAGGCACACGGTGAGGAACAGAGGCACGTGGTGAGGAACACGGTGAGGAACACGGTGAGGAACACGGGCACATGGTGAGGGACACGGTAACACGGTGAGGAACACAGTGAGGAACACGGTGAGGAACACGGGGAGGAACATGGGGAGGAACATGGGGAGGAACACGGGGAAGAACACAGGGAAGAACACAGGGAAGAACACAGGGAAGAACACAGGGAGGAACACGGTGAGGAACACAGGAACACGGTGAGGAACACAGGAACATGGTAAGGAACATGGTAAGGAACACGGTGAGGAACTTGGGCACATGGGTGAGGAACACGGGAACACGGTGAGGAACACAGGCACATGGTGAGGAACATGGGAACACGGTGAGGAACACGGGAACACGGTGAGGAACACGGTGAGGAACACGGGAACACGGTGAGGAACACAGGCACACTGTGAGGAACACGGTGAGGAACACGATGAGGAACACGGTGAGGAACACAGTGAGGAACACAGTGAGGAACACAGTGAGGAACACGGTGAGGAACATGGTGAGGAACACGGTGAGGAACACAGTGAGGAACAGAGGAACACGGCGAGGAACACGGTGAGGAACACAGGAACACGGTGAGGAACACGGGAACACGGTGAGGAACAGAGGCACGTGGTGAGGAACACGGTGAGGAACACGGTGAGAAACACGGGCACACGGTGAGGGACACGGTAACACGGTGAGGGACACGGTGAGGAACACGGGAACACGGTGAGGAACACGGGAACACGGTGAGGAACACGGGAACACGGTGAGGAACACAGTGAGGAACACGGGAACACGGTGAGGAACACGGTGAGGAACACGGGAACACGGTGAGGAACACAGGAACACGGTGAGGAACACGGTGAGGAACATGGTGAGGAACACGGGGAAGAACACAGGGAAGAACACAGGGAGGAACACGGGGAGGAACACAGGAACACGGTGAGGAACACTGGAACACGGTAAGGAACATGGTAAGGAACACGGGAACACGGTGAGGAACTTGGGCACATGTGTGAGGAACACGGGAACACGGTGAGGAACACAGGCACATGGTGAGGAACACGGTAACACGGTGAGGAACACGGTGAGGAACACGGTGAGGAACACAGGCACACTGTGAGGAACACGGTGAGGAACACGGTGAGGAACACAGGAACACGGTGAGGAACACGGGAACACGGTGAGGAACACAGGCACACGGTGAGGAACAGAGGCACGTGGTGAGGAACATGGTGAGGAACACGGTGAGGAACACGGGAACACGGTGAGGGACACGGTAACATGGTGAGGAACACGGTGAGGAACACGGTGAGGAACATGGGGAGGAACACGGGGAAGAACACAGGGAAGAACACAGGGACGAACACAGGGAGGAACACGGTGAGGAACACGGGAACATGGTGAGGAACACGGGCACACGGTGAGGGACACGGGAACACGGTGAGGAACATGGGATCACGGTGTGGAACATGGTAAGGAACACAGTGAGGAACACGGGATCATGGTGAGTAACACAGTGAGGAACACAGGAACACGGTGAGGAACACGGGAATATGGTGAGGAACATGGGAACACGGTGAGGAACACGGTGAGGAACATGGGAACATGGTGAGGATCACAGTGAGGAACATGGGAACACTGTGAGGAACACGTTGAGGAACACAGGAACACAGTGAGGAACATGGGAACACGGTGAGGAACACAGGAACATGGTGAGGAACACGGTGAGGAACACAGGAACACGGTGAGGGACATGGTGAGGAACACAGTGAGGAACACGGGAACACTCTGAGGAACACAGGAACCCGGTGAGGAATACAGGAACACGGTGAGGAACACGGGAACACGGTGAGGAACACAGGCACATGGTGAGGAACACGGGAACATGGTGAGGAACACGGGCACACTGAGGAACACAGGCACACTGTGAGGAACACAGGAACACAGTGAGGAACACAGTGAGGAACATGGGAACACGGTGAGGAACACAGGTACATGGTGAGGAACACGGTGAGGAACACAGGAACACGGTGAGGGACATGGTGAGGAACACAGTGAGGAACACGGGAACACGGTGAGGAACACAGGAACACGGTGAGGAATACAGGAACACGGTGAGGAACACGGGAACACGGTGAGGAACACAGGCACATGGTGAGGAACACGGGAACACGGTGAGGAACACAGGCACACGGTGAGGAACAGAGGCACGTGGTGAGGAACACGGTGAGGAACACGTTGAGGAACACGGGCACACGGTGAGGGACACGGTAACACGGTGAGGAACACGGTGAGGAACACGGTGAGGAACACGGTGAGGAACACGGTGAGGAACACGGGGAGGAACACGGGGAGGAACACGGGGAGGAACACGGGGAAGAACACAGGGAAGAACACAGGGAAGAACACAGGGAGGAACACGGTGAGGAACACAGGAACACGGTGAGGAACACAGGAACACGGTAAGGAACATGGTAAGGAACACGGTGAGGAAATTGGGCACATGGGTGAGGAACACGGGAACACGGTGAGGAACACAGGCACATGGTGAGGAACATGGGAACACGGTGGGGAACACGGTGAGGAACACGGTGAGGAACACGGGAACACGGTGAGGAACACAGGCACACTGTGAGGAACACGGTGAGGAACACGATGAGGAACACGGTGAGGAACACAGGCACACTGTGAGGAACACAGTGAGGAACATGGTGAGGAACACGGTGAGGAACACAGTGAGGAACAGAGGAACACGGTGAGGAACACGGTGAGGAACACGGTGAGGTACACGGTGAGGAACACAGGCACACGGTGAGGAACAGAGGCACATGGTGAGGAACACGGTGAGGAACACGGGCACACGGTGAGGGACACGGTAACACGGTGAGGGACACGGTGAGGAACACGGGAACACGGTGAGGAACACGGGAACACGGTGAGGAACATGGGAACACCGTGAGGAACATGGGAACATGGTGAGGAACACGGTGAGGAACACGGGAACACGGTGAGGAACACAGGAACACGGTGAGGAACAGAGGCACGTGGTGAGGAACACGGTGAGGAACACGGTGAGGAACACGGGCACACGGTGAGGGACACGGTAACACGGTGAGGGACACGGTGAGGAACACGGGAACACGGTGAGGAACACGGTGAGGAACACGGGAACATGGTGAGGAACATGGGAACACCGTGAGGAACATGGGAACATGGTGAGGAACACGGTGAGGAACACGGGAACACGGTGAGGAACACAGGAACACGTTGAGGAACACAGTGAGGAACACGGTGAGGAACAGAGGAACATGGTGATGAACACGGTGAGGAAAACAGGAACACAATGAGGAACACGGTGAGGAACACAAGAACACGGTGAGGAACACGGTAAGGAACATGGTAAGGAACATGGGAACATGGTGAGGAACACGGGCACACGGTGAGGAACACGGGAACACGGTGAGGAACACGGGAACACGGTGAGGAACACAGGCACATGGTGAGGAACACGGGAACACGGTGAGGAACATGGGAACATGGTGAGGAACACAGGCACACTGTGAGGAACACGGTGAGGAACACGGTGAGGAACATGGTGAGGAACACGGGAGCACGGTGAGGAACACGGTGAGGAACACGGTGAGGAACACAGGAACACGGTGAGGAACACGGGAGCACGGTGAGGAACACGGTGAGGAACACGGTGAGGAACACAGGAACACGGTGAGGAACACAGGAACACGGTGAGGAACACAGGAACACGGTGAGGAACACGGGAACACGGTGAGGAACACAGGCACATGGTGAGGAACACGGGAACACGGTGAGGAACACAGGAACGCGGTGAGGAACGCAGGCACATGGTGGGGAACACAGTGAGGAACACGGTGAGGAACACGGGAACACGGTGAGGAACACGGTGGGGACCATGGTGAGGAACACGGGAACACGGTGAGGAACACGGCGAGGAACACAGGAACACGGTGAGGAACACAGGAACACGGTGAGGAACACAGGAACATGGTGAGGAACACGGTGAGGAACACGGTGAGGAACACGGTGAGGAACACGGTGAGGAACACGGTGAGGAACACGGTGGGGAACACGGGAACACGTTGAGGAACACGGTGAGGAACACGGGAACACGGTGAGGAACACAGTGAGGATCACAGGCACACGGTGATGAACACAGTGAGGATCACAGGCACACGGTGAGCCTTGGTAGCCATAGTCCCAAATAAACTTGTGGTGATTTAACCGGAGGATCGCCACACCTCGGGCAAGGGGCAAGGTTCATGAATAACTGCAGCTGATATGGGAATTATGTCCACACTGTTGGCATCACTCTGCATCACAAAGCAGCCGTCCAGCCAACTGAACCAGTCCATGATGAATTACACACATTCACTGAGATGACTGCAGTCACATCATACAAACATAGAAATTTCTCCTCACCTCAGTTCTACAAGGTTTACCCCTTACCCTCAAACTCTGACCCCTAGTTCTGGACTCCCCCACCATCAGGAACATTCTTTCTGAATCTACCCTGTCTAACCCTGTTAGAATTTTATAAGTTTCTCTGAGATCCCCTCTCACTCTTCTAAACTCCAGTGAATATAATCCTAACCGACTTAGTCTCTCCTCATATGACAGACCTGCCATCCCAGGAATCAGCCTGGTAAACCTTCGCTGGACTCCCTCTATAGCAAGGACATCCTTCCTCAGATAAGGACACCAAAACTGCACACACTACTCCAGATGTAGCCTCACCAACGCCCTGGACAATGCAGCAAAACCTCCCTATCCCTATACTCAAATCCTCTCACTATTAAGATCAACATACCATTTCCCGCACAGTGAGGTACACAGATATACAGTGAAGTATACAGTGAAGTACACAGATATACAGTGAAGTATACAGTGAAGTACACAGATATACAGTGAAGTATACAGTGAGGTACACAGCGAGGTAAGAGAATCACATCTTGATGTTGAAATGGAAATTTGGAACAGGAAGGATTTAATTTCACGAAGAATGATTTATACTGAACTCCTTCCCTAACAGCACAGTGGGTGTACCTACCACCTGAAGGTCTGCAGCTTGACCAGCACCTTCTGAAGGGAAGTTTGGGAAGGGCACTAAATGCTGGTCTGGCCCCGCCAGCGATGCCCCCATCCTGCCAGAGGATGAATGAAGAGCTGAGGTGGCGCAGCGAGAGTGAAGCGTCTTTATTCAGGGCCGGCGCTGAGCGGGAATTCGGATAATTGGGGAAAACGGGTTTATTTCATCTCTCTCCCGATTTTGTTGCTGTTTTTATTTTCCCCTCTCGGTGTTTCACTCTGGGTTTTAGTTGCTATATTCCAGTCTCGGTTTGTTTGCGGTTTTCTCAGCGAGTCTCTGAATAATATTCACTCTCTCACTGTGTGTATAGACCGCTCTCCTTAATCCACCCAGCCACCCACTGTCTGTCTCTCTGTTTCTGTCTCTCTCTCTCTCTGTCTCTGTGTGTCTCTTGTCTCTCTGTTTCTGTCTCTCTCTCGTTCTCCCCCTCTTTTTCTCTCTGTCTCCCTCTCTCTCTCTCTCTGTCACTCTATCGGATGCAGCGCGATTGCGGCCATTCCGCCCATCGGCGATATTTGGGATAGTATAAGCGGGGGAGTAATTGATAAGGGGCCCGTGTTCCGGAGGTTTCCTGTACAATGGTTAATTTCTAGTTTGATTTTTGAAGTTATTCTTTTCCCGGAAGCAGGCGACAATTTTCAACATTCATAGAAAATATTAATTTATTGAAGTCACGAGAATGTACAGATATTACACCGAGGAGGGGGCTACTATTTACAGATTCCTCCCCCAGCCTGCAGCCCCAGGCGGGGGTTCAATAAATAAATTCAGGGTCTCTGCACCCCCCCCCCCCACCCCCCGGGGGACAGGGACAGGAGACCCCCACCTTGCGTCCAGTGTCCAGCCTGCTGACCCCCTCCACCCCGGGGGTCCCTCCCCGGGGTCCCACTCTCCCCGGGGGTCCCACTCTCCCCGGGGGTCCCTCTCTCCCCGGGGTCCCTCTCTCCCCGGGGTCCCTCTCTCCCCGGGGGTCCCACTCTCCCCGGGGGTCCCTCTCTCCCCGGGGTCCCCCCTCTCCCCGGTGGTCCCACTCTCCCCGGGGTCCCACTCTCCCCGGGGGTCCCTCTCTCCCCGCGGGCCCTCTCTCCCTGGGGAGGGGGGGGGGGAATGCCCTCTCTCCCCGGTGGTCCCTCTCTCCCCGCGAGCCCTCTCTCCCTGGGGGGGGGGGGGGGGGGTGGAATGCCCTCTCTCCCCGGGGGGCCCTCTCTCCCCGGGAGTCCCACTCTCTCCTGGGGTCCCTCTCCCTGGTGGTCCCACTCTCTCCCCGGGGGTCCCACTCTCTCCAGGAGTCCCTCTCTCCCCGGGGGTCCCCCCTCTCCCGGGGGTCCCCCTCTCCCCAGGGGGCCCGACCTCCCGGGGGGGGGGGGGTCCTCTCTCCCCGGGGGGCCCTCTCTCCTCGCGGGCCCTCTCTCCCCGGGGGTCCCCCTCTCTCCAGGGGGCCCGACCTCCCCGGGGTCCCTATCTCCCGGGGGTCCCTCCCTCCCCGGGGGTCCCTCCCTCCCCGAGGGTCCTGCTCTCCCGGGGGTGGGGGTGGGGGGGGGGGGGGGGGAGAGACTCCCTTCTCCCGGCTTCCGCCCAACTCTGGCCAAGTTCTTGCAGAACGGTCTGGGAATAAATAAGCAGAAAGTCTTTGTCCCCGGAGGGATTCCGGGGGAATCGGGATGAGCGGAGCCGGGAGAAGCCGCAGGAATTCCGCAGCGGGTCGGAGGAGAATTTCCCGATGGGAATTTTGAAAAGGGAGAAATGGGCAGAGTCTGGAATAGTCTGGGGAAAGTGCTAGCAAGGGTGCAAAGGGCCGACTGGCCGCCTGTGTGTCTCAGAGTTTCCCAAATCCCGAAGGCAAGTCCAGGATGAAATTCTGAAGCCGATCCGAAGCAGAATTGGGATCGGACTGTGTATTCTCCAGCCTCTCCGAGTATCCCGGTGTTTTCCAGCAGTCTGGGAATGTTTCCCTCCGTCCATTCCCGGCCTTTGGGAAGAGTTTTGTGTTCAGGGGGGTTTTCCAGGGGGATTTTTTTTGCTGATTTGGGGATTATTCTTGTGCTTTACTGTTGCCTGTAGTCTGGGAGCCGGGATCGGGCTCTGGGAGCCGGGATCGGGCTCTGGGAGCCGGGATCGGGCTCTGGGAGCCGGGATCAGGCTCTGGGACTCTGGTCCAGTTGTTGGTGTTGGCTCCTGACGGTGAACCTGTTGACATGGACCGGGATTGGGACCACAATCTTGGGATTGCGGAGCGGTTCCCCGGAGCGGTTGTTGACGTTCCCTGCTTTGATTCTTTTCCATTTGGCGCGGCGATTCTGGAACCAGATTTTCACCTGGACTTCGCTGAGTTTGAGAGCGTGTGCGATCTGGGATCTCTCCGTCAGGGACAGGTATTTCTTACAATGAAATTCCTTCTCCAGTTCTAGCAGCTGCTCGCTGGTGAAGGCGGTTCGGCGCCGGCGGCTTTTCCCGGCGGGATTCCCGGCGGCGGCCAACGGCTCCTGCGGGGCGGACCCGGGTTTCTTCCCTTTGGGATTTAAGGAGTTGTTGTTGTCGGAAAGGCACTCGGCATCGCTTTCTGCGGAACTTTCCTCCTCCCTCCCGCTGCTCACATTCTCACAGCTTTTCAAATCCACTTTCTCATCGTCCGAACTGAAGAACTTCCCATCGACTGCAGAGAAAAAACAGAAAATCAGGTCAAACCCTGTCCCAAACCCTGTCCCAACCCCCCTGTCCCAAACACTGTCCCAAACCCTGTCCCAAACACTGTCCCAAAACCTTGTCCCAAACCCTGTCCCAAACACCTGTCCCAACCCCCCTGTCCCAAACCCTGTCCCAAACACTGTCCAAACCCTGTCCCAAACACTGTCCCAAAACCTTGTCCCAAACCCTGTCCCAAACACTGTCCCAACCCCCCTGTCCCAAACCCTGTCCCAAACACTGTCCCAAACCCTGTCCCAAACACTGTCCCAAAACCTTGTCCCAAACCCTGTCCCAAACACTGTCCCAACCCCCCTGTCCCAAACACTGTCCCAAACCCTGTCCCAAAACACTGTCCCAAACACTGTCCCAAACACTGTCCCAAAACCTGTCCCAACCTGTCCCAAACCCTGTCCCAACCCCCCTGTTCCAAACACTGTCCCAAACCCTGTCCCAAACACTGTCCCAAAACCTTGTCCCAAACCCTGTCCCAAATCCTGTCCCAACCCCCCTGTCCCAACCCTCCTGTCCCAAACACTGTCCCAAAACCCTGTCCCAAAACCCTGTCCCAAACCCTGTCCCAAACCCTGTCCCAAACCCTGTCCCAAAACCCTGTCCCAAAACCCTGTCCCAAACCCTGTCCCAACCCCACTGTCCCAAACACTGTCCCAAACCCTGTCCCAACCCCCCTTTCCCAAACCCTGTCCCAAACCCTGTCCCAAACCCTGTCCCAAACCCTGTCCCAAAATCCTGTCCCAAACCCTGTCCCAAACCCTGTCCCAAAACCCTGTCCCAAACCCTGTCCCAAACCCTGTCCCAAACCCTGTCCCAACCCCCTGTCCCAAAACCCTGTCCCAAACCCTGTCCCAAACCCTGTCCCAACCCCCCTGTCCCAAACCCTGTCCCAAACCCTGTCCCAAACCCTGTCCCAACCCCCCTGTCCAAAACCCTGTCCCAAACCCTGTCCCAAACCCTGTCCCAACCCCCCTGTCCCAAAACCCTGTCCCAAACCCTGTCCCAAACCCTGTCCCAAACCCCCTGTCCCAAACCCTGTCCCAAACCCTGTCCCAACCCCGCTGTCCCAGTCCCAGTGAATCCCACTGACATCCCGCCCGCTTCCCTCACAACATTCAGACAAATAATTTCCGCTCCAAACTCGGGATTAATTTGTTTAAAACGGGAATTTTTTCTCAGGGACAAAATCTCGAATTCCTTTTGGATCGGATTCGATTCTCACAACTTTTCCCAATTTTTTCCAACGAAATTTGCATTTTTTAAAAAGGGGCGAATTGATAAATGTCAATTTCTGGAATTAATAAAAACTGGGGAAATGGGAATGTGTTTGGGAATGGGATTACAGGACTGGCCTGAAACCCGCCTTCCATTTCAACTCAACCCAGTTCTTGTTGTTGGGAATCTGCAGCTGGGATTGGGGGGTGGGGGGTTCCAGCGGCTTCCCTCCGTCCCCTCTCTCTGTCTCTCCCCCCCTCTCCCTCCTCTTTCCTTTCCCTCTCCCTCACCTTTCCCTCCTTCCCTCTCTCCCTCTCTCCGGGGTTGGAAGCGGGGAGGATCCGCTGGCTCCAGCCGAGTTTCAGTCTCTCCGGGCGGCCGGAGCTCGGTTTCTTTCCCGGGAAAAACGGTTTTCATCCCAGATGCGGGCGGGATGAGAAATTGTCACCAATTTAGAATCGAAAGCCGGCATCAAGAATCGATTAGAATCGAATCTGTTCGATTCCGGCTGAAGCGGAGAAACCCAGTTCAACAAAGCAGAAACTTGGGAAAAGTTCCCAGCCGGAGGTCCGTATCCCAGAGACTTTATCCCAAATCCCAGCATTGCTCCCGATCCACCCAGTTCCAAAGTCAATTTCACTCCCATTTCCCTGAAATTCCCCCACATTCTCCTTGCAAATTTGCAGGATTTTCCCTGAAATTTTGTCTGAAAATTTCTCGTATTTTCCCTGAAATTTTCCCGGATTTTCCCTGAAAATTCCCGCACTTCTCCCGATTTTCCCGGCTCCTCACCTGTCAGGCTGGGATAGTTGTGCTCAGAGGGAGAAGCTCGCTGCCTTTGTCCGGGATTCCCACATCCTCCGGCTCGGAGTTTTCTGCCTCCGGGAATTGGTTTCGGGATTGGAGCGGGACACGGGGCAGCTCCTGCCCGGGGTAGTAACTTTCCGCAGAGTCGCTGAAGCTGGGTAAAGCTGTGGGTCAGTGCCACCATGGGAGGGCACCCCCTGACCGAGACTGGCACAGAAAGTGTTGGTCAGGCGGCTGGCGAAGGAGGCTAAGGGGGTGAGCGGGGGGATTCCGGACTGCAGGGGGGTGTGCGGCAGAGCCTGCGGGATCACCACCGGCCGGTAAGGCATGAACATGGGGTACCGGTGTACAGCAAATGTCCCGAGCGGGGCTGGGGCGATCCGATCAGGGAGTCGATGGAAAAGGCAGTCCCTTGTCCATTCGGCCGCTGCATCTCGGAGCAGAAGGTGTCGGACAGGGAACCCTGTCCCTATCCCCCACTCACTGCCTCACTCTCTCCCTCTCCCTCACTCTCTCCGGAGACTCTGAGCTGATCCTCCAACTGCAGCCGCCTGATAAACGCTGAGGGGGAGGGGGGTGGTGGGGGGAGGGAAAGGCTGTTCCCATTTCCATTCATCCATCAGATCAAACCATGTTCCCCGCTCCCCCCCCCCCCCCCCCCAACTCTGCTGTGTGGGAGTCACT
>NW_027593151.1:0-37602 GCF_964213995.1 Mustelus asterias
AGGGTTCAGGGGAAGTGAGGGTGTCGGGGAGAGTTCAGGGGAGTGAGGGTGTCGGGGAGCGGGGGGTCAGAGAGGGGTCGGGGAGTGAGGTGAGAGGGAGGAAGATGGGGGTCAGAGGGTGAATCAGGAGGTGCGAGGGGAGAGAGTGGGTCAGGTGGTCTGAAGGTCGGGGAGAGGGGTCGGGCGGTCCTGGGGCAGGGGGAGAGAGTCTGGGGAAGGGTCGGGGGGGCAATCAGTGTGTGGGTGGAGGGGGTATTGGGGAGAGGGGGGTCCCGGTGTTTGGAGGGGTATCGGGGAGGTCCCGGTGTTTGGAGGGGGTATCGGGGAGGTCCCGGTGTTTGGAGGGGGTATCGGGGGGTCCCGGTGTTTGGAGGGGGTATCGGGGAGAAGGAGGTCCCGGTGTTTGGAGGGGTATCGGGGAGGGTCCCGGTGTTTGGAGGGGGTATCGGGGGGTCCCGGTGTTTGGAGGGAGTATCGGGGAGGTCCCGGTGTTTGGAGGGGGTATCGGGGGGTCCCGGTGTTTGGAGGGGGTATCGGGGGGGTCCCGGTGTTTGGAGGGAGTATCGGGGAGGTCCCGGTGTTTGGAGGGGTATCGGGGGGTCCCGGTGTTTGGAGGGGGTATCGGGGAGGTCCCGGTGTTTGGAGGGGGTATCGGGGGGGTCCTGGTGTTTGGAGGGGTATCGGGGGGGGTCCCGGTGTTTGGAGGGGGTATCGGGGGGGTCCCGGTGTTTGGAGGGGGTATCGGGGAGGTCCCGGTGTTTGGAGGGGGTATGCGGGGAGGTCCCGGTGTTTGGAGGGGGTATGCGGGTGAGAGGGTGTGATATTAACGTCTCCCGGTGTAACATTAACGCTCTGTCTGTCTCTCTGTCTCAGTCCCCAGCCGCTGCCTCCGAACATTACTGGCTCTCCGAGCGGTGAGTGCATCTCGCGAGAGGGAAAAGCAAGGGGCAGCTGGAGAGGAAATTAACCCCATTCCCAAACCGGGAATTCCAAACGGCGATCGGGACCATTCCAGTCAGCTGGGCAGGGACAGGACCAGACCCGATAGGGCAGTGTAGAGGGAGCTTTACTCTGTATCTAACCCCGTGCTGTACCTGTCCTGGGAGTGTTTGATGGGGGACAGTGTAGAGGGAGCTTTACTCTGTATCTAACCCTGTGCTGTCCCTGTCCTGGGAGTGTTTGATGGGGACAGTGTAGAGGGAGCTTTACTCTGTATCTAACCCCGTGCTGTACCTGTCCTGGGAGTGTTTGATGGGGGACAGTGTAGAGGGAGCTTTACTCTGTATCTAACCCCGTGCTGTACCTGTCCTGGGAGTGTTTGATGGGGGACAGTGTAGAGGGAGCTTTACTCTGTATCTAACCCCGTGCTGTACCTGTCCTGGGAGTGTTTGATGGGGACAGTGTAGAGGGAGCTTTACTCTGTATCTAACCCCGTGCTGTACCTGTCCTGGGAGTGTTTGATGGGGACAGTGTAGAGGGAGCTTTACTCTGTATCTAACCCCGTGCTGTACCTGTCCTGGGAGTGTTTGATGGGGAAAGTGTAGAGGGAGCATTACTCTGTATCTAACCCCGTGCTGTACCTGTCCTGGGAGTGTTTGATGGGGACAGTGTAGAGGGAGCTTTACTCTGTATCTAACCCCGTGCTGTACCTGTCCTGGGAGTGTTTGATGGGGGACAGTGTAGAGGGAGCTTTACTCTGTATCTAACCCCGTGCTGTACCTGTCCTGGGAGTGTTTGATGGGGGACAGTGTAGAGGGAGCTTTACTCTGTATCTAACCCCGTGCTGTACCTGTCCTGGGAGTGTTTGATGGGGGACAGTGTAGAGGGAGCTTTACTCTGTATCTAACCCCGTGCTGTACCTGTCCTGGGAGTGTTTGATGGGGGACAGTGTAGAGGGAGCTTTACTCTGTATCTAACCCCGTGCTGTACCTGTCCTGGGAGTGTTTGATGGGGACAGTGTAGAGGGAGCTTTACTCTGTATCTAACCCCGTGCTGTACCTGTCCTGGGAGTGTTTGATGGGGAAAGTGTAGAGGGAGCATTACTCTGTATCTAACCCCGTGCTGTACCTGTCCTGGGAGTGTTTGATGGGGACAGTGTAGAGGGAGCTTTACTCTGTATCTAACCCCGTGCTGTACCTGTCCTGGGAGTGTTTGATGGGGGACAGTGTAGAGAGAGCTTTACTCTGTATCTAACCCCGTGCTGTACCTGTCCTGGGAGTGTTTGATGGGGACAGTGTAGAGGGAGCTTTACTCTGTATCTAACCCCGTGCTGTACCTGTCCTGGGAGTGTTTGATGGGGGACAGTGTAGAGGGAGCTTTACTCTGTATCTAACCCCGTGCTGTACCTGTCCTGGGAGTGTTTGATGGGGGATAGCTGTGTGTGTGAGAGGAGGATTCAGTGATAGGTGCTTGTTGTTTTACAGACACACCTGACCCAGTGTGCTTTCGTGACGCCCAAACATGTCCGTAATCTCGCCGCGGAAGCGAAAAGAACATACCAGCGTGAGAAGCCACATATGAACATTGGGACGATAGGGCACGTAGACCATGGGAAAACGACACTCACAGCAGCTATCACCAAAGGTAAAGGCATTTTAACTCTCTGATGTACCCCACACCCCTCACTGTAACACTCCGATATACCCCACACCCCTCACTGTAACACTCTGATATACCCCACACCCCTCACTGTAACACTCTGATATACCCCTCACCCCACACTGTAACACTCCGATATACCCCACACCCCTCACTGTAACACTCTGATATACCCCACACCCCCTCACTGTAACACTCTGATATACCCCACACCCCTCACTGTAACACTCCGATATACCCCACACCCCTCACTGTAACACTCCGATATACCCCACACCCCTCACTGTAACACTCTGATATACCGCACACCCCTCACTGTAACACTCCGATATACCCCACACCCCTCACTGTAACACTCTGATATACCCCACACCCCTCACTGTAACACTGATATATCCCACACCCCTCACTGTAACACTCTGATATACCCGACACCCCCTCACTGTAACACTCTGATATACCCCACACCCCTCACTGTAACACTGATATATCCCACACCCCTCACTGTAACACTGATATACCCCACTCCCCTCACTGTAACACTCTGATATACCCCACACCCCTCACTGTAACACTGATATATCCCACACCCCTCACTGTAACACTGATATACCCCACACCCCTCACTGTAACACTCTGATATATCCCACACCCCTCACTGTAACACTCTGATATACCCCACACCCCTCACTGTAACACTCCGATATATCCCACACCCCTCACTGTAACACTCTGATATACCCCACACCCCTCACTGTAACACTCCGATATATCCCACACCCCTCACTGTAACACTGATATACCCCACACCCCTCACTGTAACACTCCGATATATCCCACACCCCTCACTGTAACACTCTGATATATCCCACACCCCTCACTGTAACACTGATATATCCCACACCCCTCACTGTAACACTCTGATATACCCCACACCCCTCACTGTAACACTCCGATATATCCCACACCCCTCACTGTAACACTGATATACCCCACACCCCTCACTGTAACACTCTGATATATCCCACACCCCTCACTGTAACACTGATATACCCCACACCCCTCACTGTAACACTCTGATATACCCCACACCCCTCACTGTAACACTCTGATATACCCCACACCCCCTCACTGTAACACTCTGATATACCCCACACCCCTCAGTGTAACACTCTGATATACCCCACACCCCTCACTGTAACACTCTGATATACCCCACACCCCTCACTGTAACACTGATATACCCCACACCCCTCACTGTAACACTGATATACCCCACACCCCTCACTGTAACACTCTGATATATCCCACATCCCTCACTGTAACACTCTGTTATACCCCTCACCCCTCACTGTAACACTGATATACCCCTCACTGTAACACTCTGATATACCCCACACCCCTCACTGTAACACTCTGATATACCCCACACCCCTCACTGTAACACTCTGATATACCCCACACCCCTCACTGTAACACTGATATACCCCACACCCCTCACTGTAACACTCCGATATATCCCACACCCCTCACTGTAACACTCTGATATATCCCACACCCCTCACTGTAACACTGATATATCCCACACCCCTCACTGTAACACTGATATACCCCACACCCCTCACTGTAACACTCTGATATATCCCACACCCCTCACTGTAACACTGATATACCCCACACCCCTCACTGTAACACTCTGATATACCCCACACCCCTCACTGTAACACTCTGATATACCCCACACCCCCTCACTGTAACACTCTGATATACCCCACACCCCTCAGTGTAACACTCTGATATACCCCACACCCCTCACTGTAACACTCTGATATACCCCACACCCCTCACTGTAACACTGATATACCCCACACCCCTCACTGTAACACTGATATATCCCACACCCCTCACTGTAACACTGATATATCCCACACCCCTCACTGTAACACTCTGATATATCCCACACCCCTCACTGTAACACTGATATATCCCACACCCCTCACTGTAACACTGATATATCCCACACCCCTCACTGTAACACTCTGATATATCCCACACCCCTCACTGTAACACTGATATACCCCACACCCCTCACTGTAACACTCTGATATATCCCACATCCCTCACTGTAACACTGATATATCCCACACCCCTCACTGTAACACTCTGATATATCCCACACCCCTCACTGTAACACTGATATATCCCACACCCCTCACTGTAACACTGATATATCCCACACCCCTCACTGTAACACTCTGATATATCCCACACCCCTCACTGTAACACTGATATACCCCACACCCCTCACTGTAACACTCTGATATATCCCACATCCCTCACTGTAACACTCTGTTATACCCCTCACCCCTCACTGTAACACTGATATACCCCTCACTGTAACACTCTGATATACCCCACACCCCTCACTGTAACACTCTGATATACCCCACACCCCTCACTCTAACACTCTGATATACCCCACACCCCTCACTGTAACACTGATATACCCCACACCCCTCACTGTAACACTCTGATATACCCCTCAGGAGACAGGGGAGGGGGTGAGGCGGAGAGAGGGAAAGGGGGGGAGTGAGAGGCGGAGGGGGGGGGGAGAGAGAGAGGTGAGGGGCAGAGAGAGAGAGGGGCTAGTGACAGAATGACGGAGAGAAGGGTCGAGGGAGGGAGAGTGGTGGAGGGAGAGAGAGAGAAAGAGGGAGGGGGAGCGGGAGAAAGAGGGAGGGGGAGCGGGAGAAAGAGGGAGGGGGAGCGAGAGAAAGAGGGAGGGGGAGCGAGAGAAAGAGGGAGGGGGAGCGAGAGAGAAAGAGGGAGGGAGAGTGAGAGAAAGAGATGGGGGAAACAGAGGGGGGAAGGAGAGAGAGAGATAGGGCCGAGAGGTGGAGAGAGAGGGAGGTGGAGAGAGGGGGCAGGGGAGCGACGGAGGGAGAGAGGGAAGGGAGGGGGAGGGGAAGAGGAACTGGGGAGAGAGGGCGAGAGATGGAGGGAAATGGGGGCAGGTCGAGAAGGTGAGGGTGACCCGGAAAGTGGGGGAGTGGTAGTGGGAGGGTCGAGACGGTGGGGTAACGGGGGGGGGGGGGGGGGTGTGGGGGAGGGGGAACGAGGAGGGGGTAGTGTGAGGGATAGCTGGCGTCTAGGGAATAGGGATGTGAGGGGGAGGTTCGGTGGAGGGGGGCAGATTTGTACTGCACCTTTGCACTGTGTAACCGGGTGTTACCCCCTTTCCGTTTCCCCTCTGCCCTCCCCTCCTCCCCTCCCCCTCCGCAGTTCTCGCAGAGGCCGGCGGGGCAAAGTTTAAGAAGTACGAGGACATTGACAACGCGCCCGAAGAGAAAGCCCGTGGGATCACCATCAACGCCTCCCATGTGGAATACACCACCCCGAACCGACACTACGCGCACACCGACTGCCCGGGGCATGCCGACTACGTCAAGGTGCGGGGGACACACCGGTGTCGGGGGGGGGGGGGGGCAGAGAAACGCTGGGGGGGGGGGGGCCGCGGGGGAGGCCCATGTTCTCTAATTCCCCGTCGGGGGTGGGGAAAGTATCAGAATATCCCACCCCCTTGCACCCAACTCAATCTCCAAAGCGATGGAGAAAATAGCGGGACTTAAGTGCTGACTTGCCCCCCGACTAAAATGGCGAAACAAAAATGGTGGGGGTTTTGAACGCTACCTCGGGTGGTATTCCCCAGAATTTGGGGGGGGGTGATTTGATGGGAGATTTCAGGATATTCGGGGGAACCGA
This sequence comes from Mustelus asterias, assembly GCF_964213995.1. Lineage (NCBI taxonomy): Eukaryota > Metazoa > Chordata > Chondrichthyes > Carcharhiniformes > Triakidae > Mustelus > Mustelus asterias. Next base: position 6,361 of record NW_027593151.1, read on the forward strand.
TAGGATGGAGAGAGAGAGAGAGGAACTGATTATTCTGGTCTAGGAAGAGGGAGCCTCATCTCTCCGTCGATGCTGAGACTTGAGGAGTGAAATTAATGGAACCGTTTCTTGACACGAAGGCCGGGGAGAAGTTTGGAACTCCCTCCCCGCCAGTCACGGAGATGGGGCGATGGTTAATTTTAGAATCGGTGCGGTTGCAAGCGGGGGAGGAGGGGTTTGGGGGCAGGTGGAGATGGGTCAGGGATTGGCCGCGGGCTCGGGAGGGACCTGGGAACCCCAGCGCGAGTGACCGAGTGACCTCCGCCTGTTCTGGAGGGGCCAGTGGAGGCTCGTCGGGGCGGGAGGGGGGCAGTCGGGTCAGAGAACATAGAGCATTACAGCGCAGTACAGGCCCTTCGGCCCTCGATGTTGCGCCGACCAGTGGAACCAATCTAAAGCCCCTCTAATCTACACTATTCCAATATCATCCATATGTTTATCCAATAACCATTTGAATGCTCTTAATGTTGACGAGTCCACTCCTGCTGCAGGCAGGGCATTCCACACCCTTACTACTCTCCGAGTAAAGAACCTACCTCTAACATCTGTCCTATATCTCTCACCCCTCAATTTAAAGCTATGTCCCCTCGTGCTAGCCAACACCATCCGAGGAAAAAGGCTCTCACTATCCACCCTATCTAATCCTCTGATCATCTTGTATGCCTCTATTAAGTCACCTCTTAACCTTCTTCTCTCGAACGAAAACAACCTCAAGCCCCTCAGCCTTTCCTCATACGATTTTCCCACCAAACCAGGCAACATCCTGGTAAATCTCCTCTGCACCCTTTCCAACACTTCCACCTCTTTCCTATAATACGGCGACCAGAACTGTACGCAATACTCCAAATGCGGCCGCACCAGAGTTTTGTACAGTTGCAGCATGACCTCCTGGCTCCGAAACTCAATCCCTCTACCAATAAAAGCTAACACACCGTACGCCTTCTTAACAACCCTATCAACCTGGGTGCCAACTTTCAGGGATCTATGCACATGGACACCGGGAGGAAACCCAGACGGATGTGGGGAGAACGTGCGGGGGGAGAGAGAGAGAGATAGCGGGGGGAGAGAGAGATAGCGGGGAGAGATATAGCAGGGGGAGAGAGAGAGAGATAGCGGGGGGAGAGAGAGAGAGAGAGAGATAGCGGGGGGAGAGAGAGATAGCGGGGAGAGATATAGCGGGGGGAGAGAGAGAGAGATAGCGGGGGGAGAGACAGAGAGAGATAGCGGGGGGAGAGAGAGAGAGATATAGCGGGGGGAGAGAGAGAGAGATAGCGGGGAGAGATACAGCGGGGGAGAGAGAGAGAGAGATAGCGGGGGGAGAGAGAGATAGCGGGGGGGAGAGAGAGATAGCGGGGGGAGAGAGAGATAGCGGGGGGAGAGAGAGATAGCGGGGGGAGAGAGAGAGATAGCGGGGGGAGAGGGAGAGAGATAGCGGGGGGAGAGACAGAGAGATAGCAGGGGGAGAGAGAGATAGCGGGGGGAGAGAGAGAGAGATAGCGGGGGGAGAGAGAGAGATAGCGGGGGGAGAGAGAGAGATAGCGGGGGGGGAGAGAGAGAGATAGCGGGGGGAGAGAGAGAGAGATAGCGGGGAGAGAGAGAGAGAGATAGCGGGGAGAGAGAGATAGCGGGGAGAGAGACAGAGAGATAGCAGGGGGAGAGAGAGAGAGAGACAGAGAGATAGCGGGGGGAGAGAGAGATAGCAGGGGGAGAGACAGAGAGGCTATCTCTCTCCCCCTGCTATCTCTCTCTCCCCCCATTATCTCTCTGTCTCTCCCCCGCTATCTATCTGTCTCTCTCTCTCCCGCTGCTATCTCTCTGTCTCTCCCCCCGCTATCTCTCTGTCTCTCCCCCCGCTATCTCTCTGTCTCTCCCCCCGCTATCTCTCTGTCTCTCCCCCCGCTATCTCTCTGTCTCTCCCCCCGCTATCTCTCTGTCTCTCCCCCGCTATCTCTCTGTCTCTCCCCCCGCTATCTCTCTGTCTCTCCCCCCGCTATCTCTCTGTCTCTCCCCCCGCTATCTCTCTGTCTCTCCCCCCGCTATCTCTCTGTCTCTCCCCCCGCTATCTCTCTGTCTCTCCCCCCGCTATCTCTCTGTCTCTCCCCCCGCTATCTCTCTGTCTCTCCCCCCGCTATCTCTCTGTCTCTCCCCCCGCTATCTCTCTGTCTCTCCCCCCGCTATCTCTCTGTCTCTCCCCCCGCTATCTCTCTGTCTCTCCCCCCGCTATCTCTCTGTCTCTCCCCCCGCTATCTCTCTGTCTCTCCCCCCGCTATCTCTCTGTCTCTCCCCCCGCTATCTCTCTGTCTCTCCCCCCGCTATCTCTCTGTCTCTCCCCCCGCTATCTCTCTGTCTCTCCCCCCGCTATCTCTCTGTCTCTCCCCCCGCTATCTCTCTGTCTCTCCCCCCGCTATCTCTCTGTCTCTCCCCCCGCTATCTCTCTGTCTCTCCCCCCCGCTATCTCTCTGTCTCTCCCCCCGCTATCTCTCTCTCTCTCCCCCCGCTATCTCTCTGTCTCTCCCCCCGCTATCTCTCTGTCTCTCCCCCCGCTATCTCTCTGTCTCTCCCCCCGCTATCTCTCTGTCTCTCCCCCCGCTATCTCTCTGTCTCTCCCCCCGCTATCTCTCTGTCTCTCCCCCCGCTATCTCTCTGTCTCTCCCCCCGCTATCTCTCTGTCTCTCCCCCCGCTATCTCTCTGTCTCTCCCCCCGCTATCTCTCTGTCTCTCCCCCCGCTATCTCTCTGTCTCTCCCCCCGCTATCTCTCTGTCTCTCCCCCCGCTATCTCTCTGTCTCTCCCCCCGCTATCTCTCTGTCTCTCCCCCCGCTATCTCTCTGTCTCTCCCCCCGCTATCTCTCTCTGTCTCTCCCCCCGCTATCTCTCTCTGTCTCTCCCCCCGCTATCTCTCTGTCTCTCCCCCCGCTATCTCTCTGTCTCTCCCCCCGCTATCTCTCTGTCTCTCTCCCCGCTATCTCTCTGTCTCTCCCCCCGCTATCTCACTGTCTCTCCCCCCGCTGTCTCTCTCCCCGCTGTCTCTCTGTCTCTCTCCCCCCGCTGTCTCTCTCCCCCCGCTGTCTCTCTCCCCCCGCTGTCTCTCTCCCCCCGCTGCCTCCCTCGTGCTCACTCTCTCTCTCTCTCTCACACAGAACATGATAACAGGCACGGCACAGCTTGACGGATGCATCTTAGTCGTGGCGGCAACGGATGGACAGATGCCTCAGACCCGGGAGCACTTGTTACTGGCAAAGCAGGTGAGTGCTGAGGGAGCGCCGCACTGTGGGAGGGTCAGTGCTGAGGGAGCGCCGCACTGTGGGAGGGTCAGTGCTGAGGGAGCGCCGCACTGTGGGAGGGTCAGTGCTGAGGGAGCGCCGCACTGTGGGAGGGTCGGTGCTGAGGGAGCGCCGCACTGTGGGAGGGTCACTGCTGAGGGAGCGCCGCACTGTGGGAGGGTCAGTGCTGAGGGAGCGCCGCACTGTGGGGGGGGTCAGTGCTGAGGGAGCGCCGCACTGTGGGAGGGTCAGTGCTGAGGGAGCGCCGCACTGTGGGAGGGTCAGTGCTGAGGGAGCGCCGCACTGTGGGGAGGGTCGGTGCTGAGGGAGCGCCGCACTGTGGGAGGGGTGCTGAGGGAGCGCCGCACTGTGGGAGGGTCGGTGCTGAGGGAGCGCCGCACTGTGGGAGGGTCAGTGCTGAGGGAGCGCCGCACTGTGGGAGGGTCGGTGCTGAGGGTGCGCCGCACTGTGGGAGGGTCAGTGCTGAGGGAGCGCCGCACTGTGGGAGGGTCGGTGCTGAGGGAGCGCCGCACTGTGGGAGGGGTGCTGAGGGAGCGCCGCACTCTGGGAGGGTCGGTGCTGAGGGAGCGCCGCACTGTGGGAGGGTCAGTGCTGAGGGAGCGCCGCACTGTGGGAGGGTCAGTGTTGAGGGAGCGCCGCACTGTGGGAGGGTCAGTGCTGAGGGAGCGCCGCACTGTGGGAGGGTCGGTGCTGAGGGAGGGTCAGTGCTGAGGGAGCGCCACACTGTGGGAGGGTCAGTGCTGAGGGAGCGCCGCACTGTGGGAGGATCAGTGCTGAGGGAGGGCCGGTGCTGAGGGAGCGCCGCACTGGGGGAGGGTCGGTGCTGAGGGAGGGTCAGTGCTGAGGGAGCGCCGCACTGTGGGAGGGTCAGTGCTGAGGGAGCGCCGCACTGTGGGAGGGTCGGTGCTGAGGGAGCGCCGCACTGTGGGAGGGTCGGTGCTGAGGGAGCGCCGCACTGTGGGAGGGTCAGTGCTGAGGGAGCGCCGCACTGTGGGAAGGTCAGTGCTGAGGGAGCACCGCACTGTGGGAGGGTCGGTGCTGAGGGAGCGCCGCACTGTGGGAGGGGTGCTGAGGGAGCGCCGCACTGTGGGAGGGTCGGTGCTGAGGGAGCGCCGCACTGTGGGAGGGTCAGTGCTGAGGGAGCGCCGCACTGTGGGAGGGTCAGTGTTGAGGGAGCGCCGCACTGTGGGAGGGTCAGTGCTGAGGGAGCGCCGCACTGTGGGAGGGTCGGTGCTGAGGGAGGGTCAGTGCTGAGGGAGCGCCGCACTGTGGGAGGGTCAGTGCTGAGGGAGCGCCGCACTGTGGGAGGGTCGGTGCTGAGGGAGCGCCGCACTGTGGGAGGGTCGGTGCTGAGGGAGCGCCGCACTGTGGGAGGATCAGTGCTGAGGGAGGGCCGGTGCTGAGGGAGCGCCGCACTGGGGGAGGGTCGGTGCTCAGGGAGGGTCAGTGCTGAGGGAACGCCGCACTGTGGGAGGGTCGGTGCTGAGGGAGCGCCGCACTGTGGGAGGGTCGGTGCTGAGGGAGCGCCGCACTGTGGGAGGGTCAATGCTGAGGGAGCACCGCACTGTGGGAGGGTTAGTGCTGTGGGAGCGCCGCACTGTGGGAGGGTCGGTGCTGAGGGAGCGTCGCACCGTGGGAGGGTCAGTGCTGAGGGAGAGCCGCACTGTGGGAGGGTCAGTGCTGAGGGAGCGCCGCACTGTGGGAGGGTCGGTGCTGAGGGAGCGCTGCACTGTGGGAGGGTCAGTGCTGAGGGAGCGACGCACCGTGGGAGGGTCAGTGCTGAGGGAGAGCCGCACTGTGGGAGGGTCAGTGCTGAGGGAGCGCCGCACTGTGGGAGGGTCAGTGCTGAGGGAGCACCGCACTGTGGGAGGGTCAGTGCTGAGGGAGCGCCGCACTGTGGGAGGGTCAGTGCTGAGGGAGCGCCGCACTGTGGGGAGGGTCAGTGCTGAGGGAGCGCCGCACTGTGGGGAGGGTCAGTGCTGAGGGAGCGCCGCACTGTGGGAGGGTCGGTGCTGAGGGAGCGCCGCACTGTGGGGAGGGTCGGTGCTGAGGGAGCGCCGCACTGTGGGGAGGGTCAGTGCTGAGGGAGCGCCGCACTGTGGGAGGGTCGGTGCTGAGGGCGCGCCGCACTGTGGGAGGGTCGGTGCTGAGGGAGCGCCGCACTGTGGGGAGGGTCAGTGCTGAGCTGTGTGTGCCGTGTCCACAGATCGGGGTGGAACACATCGTGGTTTACGTGAACAAGGCGGACGCGGTGGAGGACAAGGAGATGTTGGACCTGGTGGAGCTGGAGGTCCGTGAGCTTCTCTCAGAGTTTGGCTACGATGGGGAGAACACCCCAGTCATCCTCGGATCCGCCCTCTGTGCCCTCGAGGTACGTGTCACCCCAGCCGCACCTCCCCTCAATCCGCGCTGTCACAACGTGCGAAGGTGATCCACTCGCTGAGGAGTTCCTCCCTTTATCATCTGTTACAGTGCCTGTGCGAAGGGGGAATATCGACACTTCCACAAGTGTTTCAATCAAAATAACTCCCTGAGACACTCAACAAGTAACGCTTTATTTATCGAACTTACAGTAACCTGGTCAACTAAACTGTTAGCAAACTAAAGCATAGAATCCCAACAGTGTACAACGAGGCCATGCGGCCCATCGGGTCTGCGCCAACCGCAATCCCACCCAGGCCCTATCCCCACAACCCCACACATTTACCCTGCTAGTCCCCCTGACACTAAGGGACAATTTAGCATGGCCAATCCACCCAACCTACACATCTTTGGACACTAAGGAGCAATTTAGCATGGCCAATCCCCCTCACCTACACATCTTTGGACACTAAGGGGCAATTTAGAACATAGAACATAGAAAGTCACAGCACAAACAGGCCCTTCGGCCCACAAGTTGCGCCGATCACATCCCCACCTCTAGGCCTATCTATAGCCCTCAATCCCATTAAATCCCATGTACTCATCCAGAAGTCTCTTAAAAGACCCCAACGAGTTTGCCTCCACCACCACCGACGTCAGCCGATTCCACTCACCCACCACCCTCTGAGTGAAAAACTTACCCCTGACATCCCCCCTGTACCTACCCCCCAGCACCTTAAACCTGTGTCCTCTCGTAGCAACCATTTCAGCCCTTGGAAATAGCCTCTGAGAGTCCACCCTATCCAGACCCCTCAACATCTTGTAAACCTCTATCAGGTCACCTCTCATCCTTCGTCTCTCCAGGGAGAAGAGACCAAGCTCCCTCAACCTATCCTCATAAGGCATGCCCCCCAATCCAGGCAACATCCTTGTAAATCTCCTCTGCACCCTTTCAATGGCTTCAACATCTTTCCTGTAATGAGGTGACCAGAACTGCGCGCAGTACTCCAAGTGGGGTCTAACCAGGGTCCTATAAAGCTGCAGCATTATCTCCCGACTCCTAAACTCAATCCCTCGATTAATGAAGGCTAGTACGCCATACGCCTTCTTGACCGCATCCTCCACCTGCGAGGCCGATTTAAGAGTCCTATGGACCCGGACCCCAAGGTCCTTCTGATCCTCTACACTGCTAAGAATGGTACCCTTCATTTTATACTGCTGCTCCATCCCATTGGATCTGCCAAAATGGATCACTACACACTTATCCGGGTTGAAGTCCATCTGCCACTTCTCCGCCCAGTCTTGCATTCTATCTATGTCTCGCTGCAACTTCTGACATCCCTCCAAACTATCCACAACACCACCTACCTTGGTGTCGTCAGCAAACTTACCAACCCATCCCTCCACTTCCTCATCCAGGTCATTTATGAAAATGACAAACAGCAAGGGTCCCAGAACAGATCCCTGGGGCACTCCACTGGTCACTGACCTCCATGCAGAGAAAGACCCCTCCACAGCCACTCTCTGCCTTCTGCAGGCAAGCCAGTTCTGGATCCACAAGGCAACAGCCCCTTGGATCCCATGCCCTCTCACTTTCTCAAGAAGTCTTGCATGGGGGACCTTATCGAACGCTTTGCTGAAGTCCATATAGACCACATCCACCGCTCTTCCTTCGTCAATGTGCTTGGTCACATTTTCAAAGAACTCAACCAGGCTCGTAAGGCACGACCTGCCCCTGACAAAGCCGTGCTGACTACTTTTGATCATACTAAACTTCTCTAGATGATCATAAATCCTGTCTCTCAGGATCCTCTCCATCAACTTACCAACCACTGAGGTTAGACTCACCGGTCGGTAATTTCCCGGGCTGTCCCTGTTCCCTTTCTTGAATATAGGGACCACATCCGCAATCCTCCAATCCTCCGGAACCTCTCCCGTCTCCATCGACGATGCAAAGATCATCGCCAAAGGCTCCGCAATCTCCTCCCTCGCCTCCCACAGTAACCTGGGGTACATCCCATCCGGTCCCGGCGACTTACCAACCTTGATGCCATTCAAGCATGGCCAATCCACCCAACCTACACATCTTTGGACACTAAGGGACAATTTAGCACGGCCAATCCACCTAACCTACACATCTTTGGATACTGAGGAACAATTTAGCATGGCCAATCCACCCAACCTACACATCTTTGGACACTAAGGGACAATTTAGCATGGCCAATCCACCCAACCTACACATCCTTGGACACTAAGGGACAATTTAGCACGGCCAATCCACCCTAACCTACACATCTTTGGACACTAAGGGACAATTTAGCATGGCCAATCCCCCTAACCTACACATCTTTGGATACTGAGGAACAATTTAGCATGGCCAATCCCCCTAACCTACACATCTTTGGATACTGAGGAACAATTTAGCACGGCCAATCCACCCGAACCTACACATCTTTGGACACTAAGGGACAATTTAGCATGGCCAATCCCCCTAACCTACACATCTTTGGACACTAAGGGGCAATTTAGCATGGCCAATCCACCCAACCTACACATCTTTGGATACTGAGGAACAATTTAGCATGGCCAATCCCCCTAACCTACACATCTTTGGATACTGAGGAACAATTTAGCATGGCCAATCCCCCTAACCTACACATCTTTGGATACTAAGGGACAATTTAGCATGGCCAATCCACCCAACCGACACATCTTTGGACACTAAGGAGCAATTTAGCATGGCCAATCCCCCTCACCTACACATCTTTGGACACTAAGGGACAATTTAGCATGGCCAATCCACCCAACCTACACATCTTTGGACACTAAGGAGCAATTTAGCATGGCCAATCCACCCAACCTACACATCTTTGGACACTAAGGGGCAATTTAGCACGGCCAATCCACCCTAACCTGCTCATCTTTGGACACTAAGGGACAATTTAGCACGGCCAATCCACCCGAACCTCCACATCTTTGGACACTAAGGGACAATTTAGCATGGCCAATCCCCCTAACCTACACATCTTTGGATACTGAGGAACAATTTAGCATGGCCAATCCCCCTAACCTACACATCTTTGGATACTAAGGGACAATTTAGCATGGCCAATCCACCCAACCTACACATCTTTGGACACTAAGGAGCAATTTAGCATGGCCAATCCCCCTCACCTACACATCTTTGGACACTAAGGGGCAATTTGGCATGGCCAATCCACCCAACCTACACATCTTTGGACACTAAGGGACAATTTAGCATGGCCAATCCACCCAACCTACACATCTTTGGACACTAAGGGACAATTTAGCATGGCCAATCCACCCAACCTACACATCCTTGGACACTAAGGGACAATTTAGCACGGCCAATCCACCCTAACCTACACATCTTTGGACACTAAGGGACAATTTAGCATGGCCAATCCCCCTAACCTACACATCTTTGGATACTGAGGAACAATTTAGCATGGCCAATCCCCCTAACCTACACATCTTTGGATACTGAGGAACAATTTAGCACGGCCAATCCACCCGAACCTACACATCTTTGGACACTAAGGGACAATTTAGCATGGCCAATCCCCCTAACCTACACATCTTTGGACACTAAGGGGCAATTTAGCATGGCCAATCCACCCAACCTACACATCTTTGGATACTGAGGAACAATTTAGCATGGCCAATCCCCCTAACCTACACATCTTTGGATACTGAGGAACAATTTAGCATGGCCAATCCACCCAACCTACACATCTTTGGACACTAAGGAGCAATTTAGCATGGCCAATCCCCCTCACCTACACATCTTTGGACACTAAGGGGCAATTTAGCATGGCCAATCCCCCTAACCTACACATCTTTGGATACTGAGGAACAATTTAGCACGGCCAATCCACCCAACCTACACATCTTTGGACACTAAGGGGACAATTTAGCATGGCCAATCCACCCTAACCTACACATCTTTGGACACTAAGGGGCAATTTAGCACGGCCAATCCACCCTAACCTGCTCATCTTTGGACACTAAGGGACAATTTAGCACGGCCAATCCACCCGAACCTCCACATCTTTGGACACTAAGGGACAATTTAGCATGGCCAATCCCCCTAACCTACACATCTTTGGATACTGAGGAACAATTTAGCATGGCCAATCCCCCTCACCTACACATCTTTGGACACTAAGGGGCAATTTAGCATGGCCAATCCCCCTCACCTACACATCTTTGGACACTAAGGGGCAATTTGGCATGGCCAATCCACCCAACCTACACATCTTTGGACACTAAGGGACAATTTAGCATGGCCAATCCACCTAACCTACACATCTTTGGACACTAAGGGACAATTTAGCATGGCCAATCCCCCTCACCTACACATCTTTGGACACTAAGGGGCAATTTAGCATGGCCAATCCCCCTAACCTACACATCTTTGGATACTGAGGAACAATTTAGCACGGCCAATCCACCCTAACCTACACATCTTTGGACACTAAGGGACAATTTAGCATGGCCAATCCACCCAACCTACACATCTTTGGACACTAAGGGGACAATTTAGCACGGCCAATCCACCCTAACCTACACATCTTTGGACACTAAGGGACAATTTAGCATGGCCAATCCACCCAACCTACACATCTTTGGACACTAAGGAGCAATTTAGCATGGCCAATCCCCCTCACCTACACATCTTTGGACACTAAGGGGCAATTTAGCATGGCCAATCCCCCTAACCTACACATCTTTGGATACTGAGGAACAATTTAGCACGGCCAATCCACCCAACCTACACATCTTTGGACACTAAGGGGACAATTTAGCATGGCCAATCCACCCTAACCTACACATCTTTGGACACTAAGGGGCAATTTAGCACGGCCAATCCACCCTAACCTGCTCATCTTTGGACACTAAGGGACAATTTAGCACGGCCAATCCACCCGAACCTCCACATCTTTGGACACTAAGGGACAATTTAGCATGGCCAATCCCCCTAACCTACACATCTTTGGATACTGAGGAACAATTTAGCATGGCCAATCCCCCTCACCTACACATCTTTGGACACTAAGGAGCAATTTAGCATGGCCAATCCCCCTCACCTACACATCTTTGGACACTAAGGGGCAATTTGGCATGGCCAATCCACCCAACCTACACATCTTTGGACACTAAGGGACAATTTAGCATGGCCAATCCACCTAACCTACACATCTTTGGACACTAAGGGACAATTTAGCATGGCCAATCCCCCTCACCTACACATCTTTGGACACTAAGGGGCAATTTAGCATGGCCAATCCCCCTAACCTACACATCTTTGGATACTGAGGAACAATTTAGCATGGCCAATCCACCCAACCTACACATCTTTGGACACTAAGGGGACAATTTAGCACGGCCAATCCACCCTAACCTACACATCTTTGGACACTAAGGGACAATTTAGCATGGCCAATCCACCCAACCTACACATCTTTGGACACTAAGTGGACAATTTAGCATGGCCAATCCACCCTAACCTACACATCTTTGGACACTAAGGGACAATTTAGCATGGCCAATCCACCCAACCTGCACATCTTTGGACACTAAGGGACAATTTAGCATGGCCAATCCCCCTAACCTGCACATCTTTGGACACTAAGGGACAATTTAGCATGGCCAATCCCCCTGGGTCCGTGTTCCCCGCAAATTCATGGCCTCATCTGAAAGCCCCTCTGCACGCCGCTCTCCGGGTTGCGTTTCGCTGTGTTTTAATTTTTCTGCTTCCCCCTCACCCCCCCCCCTGCCGCCGCCGCCTCTCTAGAACCGCAGCGAGGAGCTCGGAAGGGATTCCATCGTGAAGCTATTGGACGCTGTGGACACGTTCATCCCTCTCCCCGACCGGGACCTGGAACATCCCTTCCTGCTCCCCATCGAACAGATTTACTCCATTCCAGGTAACACTCGCGGGCCCCGACTCTCCCCCCGGGGCGGGGGTACGGGACTCTCCCCAACGGGCACCGACTCTCCCCCCGGGGGGGGGGGGGGAGTACGGGACTCTCCCCAACGGGCACCGACTCTCCCCCCGGGCGGGGTACGGGACTCTCCCCAACGGGCACCGACTCTCCCCCCGGGGGGGGGGGGGGGGTACGGGACTCTCCCCAACGGGCACCGACTCTCCCCCTGGGCGGGGTACGGGACTCTCCCCAACGGGCACCGACTCTCCCCCCGGGGCGGGGGTACGGGACTCTCCCCAACGGGCACCGACTCTCCTCCCGGGCGGGGTACGGGACTCTCCCCAATGGGCACCGACTCTCCCCCCAGGCGGGGTACGGGACTCTCCCCAACGGGCACCGACTCTCCCCCCGGGCGGGGTACGGGACTCTCCCCAATGGGCACCGACTCTCCCCCTGGGCGGGGTACGGGACTCTCCCCAACGGGCACCGACTCTCCCCCCGGGGCGGGGGTACGGGACTCTCCCCAACGGGCACCGACTCTCCTCCCGGGCGGGGTACGGGACTCTCCCCAATGGGCACCGACTCTCCCCCCAGGCGGGGTACGGGACTCTCCCCAACGGGCACCGACTCTCCCCCCGGGCGGGGTACGGGACTCTCCCCAATGGGCACCGACTCTCCCCCCAGGCGGGGTACGGGACTCTCCCCAACGGGCACCGACTCTCCCCCCGGGCGGGGTACGGGACTCTCCCCAACGGGCCCCGACTCTCCCCCCGGGGCGGGGGTACGGGACTCTCCCCAACGGGCACCGACTCTCCCCCCAGGCGGGGTACGGGACTCTCCCCAACGGGCACCGACTCTCCCCGAGGGGGTACGGGACCCCCTGCCCGAGCACCGTCCCTCCCCAGGGCTGTTCGAGTCCCCCCCACAGGCACTGACTCACCCCGGGGGGTACGGGACTCTCCCCAATGGGCACCGACTCTCCCCGGGGGGTACGGGACTCTCCCCAACGGGCACCGACTCTCCCCAGGGGGGTACGGGACTCTCCCCAATGGGCACCGACTCTCCCCCCGGGCGGGGTACGGGACGCTCCCCAATGGGCACCGACTCTCCCCGGGGGGTACGGGACTCCTCCCCAACGGGCACGACTCTCCCCGGGGGGGTACGGGACTCTCCCCAACGGGCACCGACTCTCCCCAAGGGGGTACGGGACTCTCCCCAATGAGCACTGACTCTCCCCCGGGGGGTATGGGACTCTCTTCAACGGGAACCGACTCTCCCCGGGGCGGGGGTTCGAGTCCCCTCCACAGGCACTGACTCTCCCCGGGACGGGGGTACGGGACCCCCCAAGGGCACCGACTCTCCCCAAGGGGGTACGGGACCCCCTGCACGGGCACCGTCCCTCCCCAAGGGGGTACGGGACCCCCCAAGGGCACCGACTCTCCCTGAGCGGGGTACGGGACTCTCCCCAACGGGCACCGACTCTCCCCGGGGGGGTACGGGACTCTCCCCAATGGGCACCGACTCTCCCCCGGGGGGTACGGGACCTCACCACGGGCACCGACTCTCCCCCGGGGGGTACGGGACCTCACCACGGGCACCGACTCTCCCCCGGGGGGTACGGGACCTCACCACGGGCACCGACTCTCCCCAAGGGGGTACGGGACCCCCTGCCCGAGCACCGTCCCTCCCCAGGGGGGTTCGAGTCCCTCCCATGGGCAGTGAGTCTCCCCGGGGGGTACAGGTCCCCCCCGTGGGCACCGAATCTCCCCGGGGGTCACGGGACACTCCCCCAGGGCACCGACTCTCCCAAGGGGGTGTACTGGGGAACTAATGTTTTATCTTTGGTGATTGGAGGCAATGAAGTGAAGTTCTTCTCATAATGAGCTCTCTCTTTCACCCTCTATCTCTCCCTCCCTCTGTCTCCGCCCCTCTCCCTGTCTCCGCCCCTCTCCCTGTCTCCGCCCCTCTCCCTGTCTCCGCCCCTCTCCCTGTCTCCGCCCCTCTCCCTGTCTCCGCCCCTCTCCCTGTCTCCGCCCCTCTCCCTGTCTCCGCCCCTCTCCCTGTCTCCGCCCCTCTCCCTGTCTCCGCCCCTCTCCCTGTCTCCGCCCCTCTCCCTGTCTCCGCCCCTCTCCCTGTCTCCGCCCCTCTCCCTGTCTCCGCCCCTCTCCCTGTCTCCGCCCCTCTCCCTGTCTCCGCCCCTCTCCCTGTCTCCGCCCCTCTCCCTGTCTCCGCCCCTCTCCCTGTCTCCGCCCCTCTCCCTGTCTCCGCCCCTCTCCCTGTCTCCGCCCCTCTCCCTGTCTCCGCCCCTCTCCCTGTCTCCGCCCCTCTCCCTGTCTCCGCCCCTCTCCCTGTCTCCGCCCCTCTCCCTGTCTCCGCCCCTCTCCCTGTCTCCGCCCCTCTCCCTGTCTCCGCCCCTCTCCCTGTCTCCGCCCCTCTCCCTGTCTCCGCCCCTCTCCCTGTCTCCGCCCCTCTCCCTGTCTCCGCCCCTCTCCCTGTCTCCGCCCCTCTCCCTGTCTCCGCCCCTCTCCCTGTCTCCGCCCCTCTCCCTGTCTCCGCCCCTCTCCCTGTCTCCGCCCCTCTCCCTGTCTCCGCCCCTCTCCCTGTCTCCGCCCCTCTCCCTGTCTCCGCCCCTCTCCCTGTCTCCGCCCCTCTCCCTGTCTCCGCCCCTCTCCCTGTCTCCGCCCCTCTCCCTGTCTCCGCCCCTCTCCCTGTCTCCGCCCCTCTCCCTGTCTCCGCCCCTCTCCCTGTCTCCGCCCCTCTCCCTGTCTCCGCCCCTCTCCCTGTCTCCGCCCCTCTCCCTGTCTCCGCCCCTCTCCCTGTCTCCGCCCCTCTCCCTGTCTCCGCCCCTCTCCCTGTCTCCGCCCCTCTCCCTGTCTCCGCCCCTCTCCCTGTCTCCGCCCCTCTCCCTGTCTCCGCCCCTCTCCCTGTCTCCGCCCCTCTCCCTGTCTCCGCCCCTCTCCCTGTCTCCGCCCCTCTCCCTGTCTCCGCCCCTCTCCCTGTCTCCGCCCCTCTCCCTGTCTCCGCCCCTCTCCCTGTCTCCGCCCCTCTCCCTGTCTCCGCCCCTCTCCCTGTCTCCGCCCCTCTCCCTGTCTCCGCCCCTCTCCCTGTCTCCGCCCCTCTCCCTGTCTCCGCCCCTCTCCCTGTCTCCGCCCCTCTCCCTGTCTCCGCCCCTCTCCCTGTCTCCGCCCCTCTCCCTGTCTCCGCCCCTCTCCCTGTCTCCGCCCCTCTCCCTGTCTCCGCCCCTCTCCCTGTCTCCGCCCCTCTCCCTGTCTCCGCCCCTCTCCCTGTCTCCGCCCCTCTCCCTGTCTCCGCCCCTCTCCCTGTCTCCGCCCCTCTCCCTGTCTCCGCCCCTCTCCCTGTCTCCGCCCCTCTCCCTGTCTCCGCCCCTCTCCCTGTCTCCGCCCCTCTCCCTGTCTCCGCCCCTCTCCCTGTCTCCGCCCCTCTCCCTGTCTCCGCCCCTCTCCCTGTCTCCGCCCCTCTCCCTGTCTCCGCCCCTCTCCCTGTCTCCGCCCCTCTCCCTGTCTCCGCCCCTCTCCCTGTCTCCGCCCCTCTCCCTGTCTCCGCCCCTCTCCCTGTCTCCGCCCCTCTCCCTGTCTCCGCCCCTCTCCCTGTCTCCGCCCCTCTCCCTGTCTCCGCCCCTCTCCCTGTCTCCGCCCCTCTCCCCGTCTCCGCCCCTCTCCCTGTCTCCGCCCCTCTCCCCGTCTCCGCCCCTCTCCCTGTCTCCGCCCCTCTCCCCGTCTCCGCCCCTCTCCCCGTCTCCGCCCCTCTCCCCGTCTCCGCCCCTCTCCCCGTCTCCGCCCCTCTCCCCGTCTCCGCCCCTCTCCCCGTCTCCGCCCCTCTCCCCGTCTCCGCCCCTCTCCCCGTCTCCGCCCCTCTCCCCGTCTCCGCCCCTCTCCCCGTCTCCGCCCCTCTCCCCGTCTCCGCCCCTCTCCCCGTCTCCGCCCCTCTCCCCGTCTCCGCCCCTCTCCCCGTCTCCGCCCCTCTCCCCGTCTCCGCCCCTCTCCCCGTCTCCGCCCCTCTCCCCGTCTCCGCCCCTCTCCCCGTCTCCGCCCCTCTCCCCGTCTCCGCCCCTCTCCCCGTCTCCGCCCCTCTCCCCGTCTCCGCCCCTCTCCCCGTCTCCGCCCCTCTCCCCGTCTCCGCCCCTCTCCCCGTCTCCGCCCCTCTCCCCGTCTCCGCCCCTCTCCCCGTCTCCGCCCCTCTCCCCGTCTCCGCCCCTCTCCCCGTCTCCGCCCCTCTCCCCGTCTCCGCCCCTCTCCCCGTCTCCGCCCCTCTCCCCGTCTCCGCCCCTCTCCCCGTCTCCGCCCCTCTCCCCGTCTCCGCCCCTCTCCCCGTCTCCGCCCCTCTCCCCGTCTCCGCCCCTCTCCCCGTCTCCGCCCCTCTCCCCGTCTCCGCCCCTCTCCCCGTCTCCGCCCCTCTCCCCGTCTCCGCCCCTCTCCCCGTCTCCGCCCCTCTCCCCGTCTCCGCCCCTCTCCCCGTCTCCGCCCCTCTCCCCGTCTCCGCCCCTCTCCCCGTCTCCGCCCCTCTCCCCGTCTCCGCCCCTCTCCCCGTCTCCGCCCCTCTCCCCGTCTCCGCCCCTCTCCCCGTCTCCGCCCCTCTCCCCGTCTCCGCCCCTCTCCCCGTCTCCGCCCCTCTCCCCGTCTCCGCCCCTCTCCCCGTCTCCGCCCCTCTCCCCGTCTCCGCCCCTCTCCCCGTCTCCGCCCCTCTCCCCGTCTCCGCCCCTCTCCCCGTCTCCGCCCCTCTCCCCGTCTCCGCCCCTCTCCCCGTCTCCGCCCCTCTCCCCGTCTCCGCCCCTCTCCCCGTCTCCGCCCCTCTCCCCGTCTCCGCCCCTCTCCCCGTCTCCGCCCCTCTCCCCGTCTCCGCCCCTCTCCCCGTCTCCGCCCCTCTCCCCGTCTCCGCCCCTCTCCCCGTCTCCGCCCCTCTCCCCGTCTCCGCCCCTCTCCCCGTCTCCGCCCCTCTCCCCGTCTCCGCCCCTCTCCCCGTCTCCGCCCCTCTCCCCGTCTCCGCCCCTCTCCCCGTCTCCGCCCCTCTCCCCGTCTCCGCCCCTCTCCCCGTCTCCGCCCCTCTCCCCGTCTCCGCCCCTCTCCCCGTCTCCGCCCCTCTCCCCGTCTCCGCCCCTCTCCCCGTCTCCGCCCCTCTCCCCGTCTCCGCCCCTCTCCCCGTCTCCGCCCCTCTCCCCGTCTCCGCCCCTCTCCCCGTCTCCGCCCCTCTCCCCGTCTCCGCCCCTCTCCCCGTCTCCGCCCCTCTCCCCGTCTCCGCCCCTCTCCCCGTCTCCGCCCCTCTCCCCGTCTCCGCCCCTCTCCCCGTCTCCGCCCCTCTCCCCGTCTCCGCCCCTCTCCCCGTCTCCGCCCCTCTCCCCGTCTCCGCCCCTCTCCCCGTCTCCGCCCCTCTCCCCGTCTCCGCCCCTCTCCCCGTCTCCGCCCCTCTCCCCGTCTCCGCCCCTCTCCCCGTCTCCGCCCCTCTCCCCGTCTCCGCCCCTCTCCCCGTCTCCGCCCCTCTCCCCGTCTCCGCCCCTCTCCCCGTCTCCGCCCCTCTCCCCGTCTCCGCCCCTCTCCCCGTCTCCGCCCCTCTCCCCGTCTCCGCCCCTCTCCCCGTCTCCGCCCCTCTCCCCGTCTCCGCCCCTCTCCCCGTCTCCGCCCCTCTCCCCGTCTCCGCCCCTCTCCCCGTCTCCGCCCCTCTCCCCGTCTCCGCCCCTCTCCCCGTCTCCGCCCCTCTCCCCGTCTCCGCCCCTCTCCCCGTCTCCGCCCCTCTCCCCGTCTCCGCCCCTCTCCCCGTCTCCGCCCCTCTCCCCGTCTCCGCCCCTCTCCCCGTCTCCGCCCCTCTCCCCGTCTCCGCCCCTCTCCCCGTCTCCGCCCCTCTCCCCGTCTCCGCCCCTCTCCCCGTCTCCGCCCCTCTCCCCGTCTCCGCCCCTCTCCCCGTCTCCGCCCCTCTCCCCGTCTCCGCCCCTCTCCCCGTCTCCGCCCCTCTCCCCGTCTCCGCCCCTCTCCCCGTCTCCGCCCCTCTCCCCGTCTCCGCCCCTCTCCCCGTCTCCGCCCCTCTCCCCGTCTCCGCCCCTCTCCCCGTCTCCGCCCCTCTCCCCGTCTCCGCCCCTCTCCCCGCCTCCGCCCCTTCTCCCCGCCTCCGCCCCTTCTCCCCGCCTCCGCCCCTTCTCCCCGCCTCCGCCCCTTCTCCCCGCCTCCCCCCCCCTCTCCCCGCCTCCCCGCCCCTCTCCCCGCCTCCGCCCCTCACAGGCCGGGGGACGGTTGTTACTGGAACGCTGGAGCGGGGAGTTATTAAGAAGGGCGATGATTGTGAGTTTATCGGACACAACAAGAACTTGCGATCTGTTGTCACAGGTAATCTGAGTTATTATTGTGACGTGTACTGGGAGACAGTGAAAAGTATTGTTCCTTGCGCGGGGTGCGTGGGGGGGTCCTTAATTATGCCGGCTGCTTTTCCCCCGAGGCAGCGGGAAGTGTAGACAGAGTCAATGGATGGGAGGCTGGTGATGGGATTGGGCTACATTCACGACCCCTTTTGTAGTTCCTTGCGGTCTTGGGCAGAGCAGGAGCCCCAGACCAAGCTGTGATACAACCAGAAAGGATGCTTTCTATGGGGCATCTGTAAAAGTTGGTGAGAGTCGGAGCTGACATGACAAATTTCCTTAGTCTCCTGAGAAAGTAGAGGCGTTGGTGGGACTTTCTTAACTATAGTGTCGGCGTGGGGGGGACCAGGACAGGTTGTTGGTGATCTGGACACCTAAAAACTTGAAGTTAATCGGTTCAAACCTCTCTTCTCACTGTCCCAGATGTAGTTACGTGGACAGCTAAATGATTTTATTGTTGACTGCAATGACTATTGTCGCGACAACAGCATAACAGCAAGATCTCATGAGCAGCATTGCAGCAAAGATTAATATCTGACAGTGCGGCACTCCCTCAGCACTGACCCTCCCACAGTGCGGCGCTCCCTCAGCACCGACCCTCCCACAGTGCGGCGCTCCCTCAGCACTGACCCTCCCACAGTGCGGCGCTCCCTCAGCACTGACCCTCCCACAGTGCGGCGCTCCCTCAGCACTGACCCTCCCACAGTGCGGCGCTCCCTCAGCACTGACCCTCCCACAGTGCGGCGCTCCCTCAGCACCGACCCTCCCACAGTGCGGCGCTCCCTCAGGACCGACCCTCCCACAGTGCGGCGCTCCCTCAGCACCGACCCTCCCACAGTGCGGCGCTCCCTCAGCACTGACCCTCCCACAGTGCGGCGCTCCCTCAGCACTGACGCTCACACAGTGCGGCGCTCCCTCAGCACTGACGCTCACACAGTGCGGCGCTCCCTCAGCACCGACCCTCCCACAGTGCGGCGCTCCCTCAGCACTGACGCTCACACAGTGCGGCGCTCCCTCAGCACCGACCCTCCCACAGTGCGGCGCTCCCTCAGCACCGACCCTCCCACAGTGCGGCGCTCCCTCAGCACCGACCCTCCCACAGTGCGGCGCTCCCTCAGCACTGACGCTCACACAGTGCGGCGCTCCCTCAGCACCGACCCTCCCACAGTGCGGCGCTCCCTCAGCACCGACCCTCCCACAGTGCGGCGCTCCCTCAGCACCGACCCTCCCACAGTGCGGCGCTCCCTCAGCACCGACCCTCCCACAGTGCGGCGCTCCCTCAGCACCGACCCTCCCACAGTGCGGCGCTCCCTCAGCACCGACCCTCCCACAGTGCGGCGCTCCCTCAGCACCGACCCTCCCACAGCACGGCGCTCCCTCAGCACCGACCCTCCCACAGCGCGGCGCTCCCTCAGCACCGACCCTCCCACAGTGCGGCGCTCCCTCAGCACTGACCCTCCCACAGTGCGGCGCTCCCTCAGCACTGACCCTCCCACAGTGCGGCGCTCCCTCAGCACTGACCCTCCCACAGTGCGGCGCTCCCTCAGCACTGACCCTCCCACAGTGCGGCGCTCCCTCAGCACCGACCCTCCCACAGTGCGGCGCTCCCTCAGCACCGACCCTCCCACAGTGCGGCGCCCCCTCAGCACCGACCCTCCCACAGTGCGGCGCTCCCTCAGCACTGACCCTCCCACAGTGCGGCGCTCCCTCAGCACTGACCCTCCCACAGTGCGGCGCTCCATTGTCCCACCGGAGGAGTTGGATCCGGATTAATCTTTCTGTCTGGCAGGGATCGAGATGTTCCACCAGAACCTGGATCGGGCAGAGGCCGGGGACAACCTCGGGGCGCTGGTCCGGGGTCTGAAGCGGGAGGATGTGCGCCGTGGGATGATTCTCTGTAAACCTGGATCCATTCAACCCCATCAGAAGGTGGAAGCTCAGGTACTCTCTCTCACTTGTGCGGTCGTTAACTGTCCTCGATTCCCCCTCCCCTCGATTCCCCCTCCCCTCGATTCCCCCTCCCCTCGATTCCCCCTCCCCTCGATTCCCCCTCCCCTCGATTCCCCCTCCCCTCGATTCCCCCTCCCCTCGATTCCCCCTCCCCTCGATTCCCCCTCCCCTCGATTCCCCCTCCCCTCGATTCCCCCTCCCCTCGATTCCCCCTCCCCTCGATTCCCCCTCCCCTCGATTCCCCCTCCCCTCGATTCCCCCTCCCCTCGATTCCCCCTCCCCTCGATTCCCCCTCCCCTCGATTCCCCCTCCCCTCGATTCCCCCTCCCCTCGATTCCCCCTCCCCTCGATTCCCCCTCCCCTCGATTCCCCCTCCCCTCGATTCCCCCTCCCCTCGATTCCCCCTCCCCTCGATTCCCCCTCCCCTCGATTCCCCCTCCCCTCGATTCCCCCTCCCCTCGATTCCCCCTCCCCTCGATTCCCCCTCCCCTCGATTCCCCCTCCCCTCGATTCCCCCTCCCCTCGATTCCCCCTCCCCTCGATTCCCCCTCCCCTCGATTCCCCCTCCCCTCGATTCCCCCTCCCCTCGATTCCCCCTCCCCTCGATTCCCCCTCCCCTCGATTCCCCCTCCCCTCGATTCCCCCTCCCCTCGATTCCCCCTCCCCTCGATTCCCCCTCCCCTCGATTCCCCCTCCCCTCGATTCCCCCTCCCCTCGATTCCCCCTCCCCTCGATTCCCCCTCCCCTCGATTCCCCCTCCCCTCGATTCCCCCTCCCCTCGATTCCCCCTCCCCTCGATTCCCCCTCCCCTCGATTCCCCCTCCCCTCGATTCCCCCTCCCCTCGATTCCCCCTCCCCTCGATTCCCCCTCCCCTCGATTCCCCCTCCCCTCGATTCCCCCTCCCCTCGATTCCCCCTCCCCTCGATTCCCCCTCCCCTCGATTCCCCCTCCCCTCGATTCCCCCTCCCCTCGATTCCCCCTCCCCTCGATTCCCCCTCCCCTCGATTCCCCCTCCCCTCGATTCCCCCTCCCCTCGATTCCCCCTCCCCTCGATTCCCCCTCCCCTCGATTCCCCCTCCCCTCGATTCCCCCTCCCCTCGATTCCCCCTCCCCTCGATTCCCCCTCCCCTCGATTCCCCCTCCCCTCGATTCCCCCTCCCCTCGATTCCCCCTCCCCTCGATTCCCCCTCCCCTCGATTCCCCCTCCCCTCGATTCCCCCTCCCCTCGATTCCCCCTCCCCTCGATTCCCCCTCCCCTCGATTCCCCCTCCCCTCGATTCCCCCTCCCCTCGATTCCCCCTCCCCTCGATTCCCCCTCCCCTCGATTCCCCCTCCCCTCGATTCCCCCTCCCCTCGATTCCCCCTCCCCTCGATTCCCCCTCCCCTCGATTCCCCCTCCCCTCGATTCCCCCTCCCCTCGATTCCCCCTCCCCTCGATTCCCCCTCCCCTCGATTCCCCCTCCCCTCGATTCCCCCTCCCCTCGATTCCCCCTCCCCTCGATTCCCCCTCCCCTCGATTCCCCCTCCCCTCGATTCCCCCTCCCCTCGATTCCCCCTCCCCTCGATTCCCCCTCCCCTCGATTCCCCCTCCCCTCGATTCCCCCTCCCCTCGATTCCCCCTCCCCTCGATTCCCCCTCCCCTCGATTCCCCCTCCCCTCGATTCCCCCTCCCCATATCCCCTCGATTCCCCCTCCCCCCGCACTCTCCCCGTATCCCCTCGATTCCCCCTCCCCCCGCACTCTCCCCGTATCCCCTCGATTCCCCCTCCCCCCGCACTAACCCCGTATCCCCTCGATTCCCCCTCCCTCCCCCCGCACTCTCCCCGTATCCCCTCGATTCCATCTCCTCTGCACTCTCCCCGTATCCCCTCGATTCCCCCTCCCTCCCCCCCACACACTCCCCGTATCCCCTCCATTCCCCCTCCCTCCCCCCACACTCTCCCCGTATCCCCTCGATTCCCCCTCCCTCCCCCCGCACTCTCCCCGTATCCCCTCGATTCCCCTCCCTCCCCCCCCCCGCACTCTCCCCGTATCCCCTCGATTCCCCCTCCCTCCGCCCCCCGCACTCTCCCCGTATCCCCTCGATTCCCCCTCCCCCTCAGTCTCCGACAATCTCTCGATCTCCGTCTGGAACCTACTCAGCGACTGAGCGCCCACAGCTCTCTGGGGGGGTGAGAATTCCAAAGATTCACAACCCTCCGAGCGAAGACATTTCTCCCCATCTCAGTCCCCAAAATGTCCGACCCCCTTATCCTGAGACTGTGACCCTGCTCGTTACGCCCTCCACCCGGTGTTCCAGATTCTCCAGCCCCGGGAGGAGGGGAGCGAGGGGGGGGGGTGTGCGGAACAGCCTCTCAGCATCGACCCTGTCCAAGCCCCTTCAGAATCTTCTACCTCTCGATGGGACCGCCTCTCGTTCTGCTAAACCCCGGGGAATATCGAGCCAGTCTCCTCCACGGGGACAATCCCTCTCCACCCCGGGAACCAGTCGAGTGAACCCTCCTCGCTCTCTCTGCCTCTGGGGCTGAGCTGTGTCCTTTCTCTGCCCTGCAGGTGTATGTGTTGAGCAAAGAGGAGGGCGGACGCCACAAACCCTTCGTCACCAACTTCATGCCGGTGATGTTCTCTCTAACCTGGGACATGGCCTGTCGCGTGGTTCTGCCCCAGGGCAAGGTAAGAGTCAGCGGCAGGGAGAGTGTCTGATCGCGCCGGCTTGTGGTGATACGTGCGTGCACTCCCGGACGCCTGCTCTCGCACTTTTTCCTGCGCTCACTTGCTCGCTCGAGCGCATGCGCGCATACATACAGTTGTTGGCACACGCACGCTTGCGCCTGGGGCTGTCGCCGGTCGGTCCGTCGCCCGGGGGCCCCTGGGGCCCGCAAGCGCACTCATCCGCCCCGGTGTCACTCATTTCCCCCCCCCCCCCCCCCCCCCAGCGCCCCTCCCTCCCCTTCCCAATCTTCCTCGCTGTAACCCTGTTGGTCTTCTCTCTCTACACTGCAGGAGCTGGTGATGCCCGGGGAGGACACCCCTCTGACCCTCACCCTGCGACAGCCCATGGTGCTGGAAAAGGGGCAGCGCTTCACCCTCCGAGACGGCAACCGCACCATCGGCACCGGCCTGGTCACCGGCGTACTCCCCGGCAGCCCCGAAGACAACGTCAACTGGGGTTGAACCCGGACGCTCGCTCTCGCACGCACGCACGCATCCCGCTGGAGAACCCCCTCACCATCTCCCCTCTGTCGCCTGCTGGCCACCCAATCCCTGGCGGCAGGGCTGGGACTCGGTGGGAGGGGGGGGGGGGCCATTGGGTGATGTGGGTTGTTTTTGGACAGAGTTTCCCCCCACTTCCTCCGCCCCCACAGTCCGCTGTTCTCACCCCGCGTCACTGCTCCTGTGCAGACCCCTCGTGGAGTTTAATTTAAAACCATTCTTGTTGTTATTTTTTAAATAAAATTCCGAGAAAACTGGAAAAACGGTCTTCCGTCTCGATCGGGAGGGGGTTACAACGGACAAAGAACAATACAGCACAGGAACAGGCCCTTCGGCCCCTCCAAGCCCGCGCCGCTCCCTGGTCCAAACTAGACCATTCTTTTGTATCCCTCCATTCCCACTCCGTTCATGTGGCTATCTAGATAAGTCTTAAACGTTCCCAGTGTGTCCGCCTCCACCACCTTGCCCGGCAGCGCATTCCAGGCCCCCACCACCCTCTGTGTAAAATACGTCCTTCTGATATCCGTGTTAAACCTCCCCCACCCCTCACCTTGAACCTATGACCCCTCGTGAACGTCACCACCGACCTGGGGAAAAGCTTCCCACCGTTCACCCTATCTATGCCTTTCATAATTTTATACACCTCTATTAAGTCTCCCCTCATCCTCCGTCTTTCCAGTGAGAACAACCCCAGTTTACCCAATCTCTCCTCATAACTAAACCCTTCCATACCAGGCAACATCCTGGTAAACCTCCTCTGCACTCTCTCTAAAGCCTCCACGTCCTTCTGGTAGTGCGGCGACCAGAACTGGACGCAGTATTCCAAATGCAGCCGAACCAACGTTCTATACAACTGCAACATCAGACCCCAACTTTTATACTCTATGCCCCGTCCTATAAAGGCAAGCATGCCATATGCCTTCTTCACCACCTTCTCCACCTGTGACGTCACCTTCAAGGATCTGTGGACTTGCACACCCAGGTCCCTCTGCGTATCTACACCCTTTATGGTTCTGCCATTTATCGTATAGCTCCCCCCTACATTATTTCTACAAAAATTTGTTTCCAATTGCAATCCTAGCATTCCGTTCGAGAGGACTAGAATCCCAAAGCCGCACCTGGTGCTGAGGTGACACCAGGCTCTGCTCACACCATGTTTATTAGAATTGTAGAATCCCGACGGCGCGGGAAGAGGCCATTCGACCCATCGAGCCTGCACCAACAATCCCACCCCATCCTCACATCTTTACCCTAGCTAGTCCCCCTGATACTAAGGGGCAATTTAGCATGGCCAATCCACCCAACCTATACACCTTTGGACACTAAGGGGCAATTTAGCATGGCCAATCCCCCTAACCCGCACATCTTTGGACACTAGGGGGCAATTTAGCATGGCCAATCCCCCTAACCTACACATCTTTGGACACTAAGGGACAATTTAGCACGGCCAATCCCCCTAACCTACACATCTTTGGACACTAGGGGGCAATTTAGCATGGCCAATCCACCCTAACCTACACATCTTTAGACACTAAGGGGAAATTTAGCATAGCCAATCCACCTAACCTACACATCTTTGGACACTAGGGGGCAATTTAGCATGGCCAATCCACCTAACCTACACATCTTTGGACACTAAGGGACAATTTAGCATGGCCAATCCACCTAACCTGCACATCTTTGGACACTAGGGGGCAATTTAGCATGGCCAATCCACCCTAACCTACACATCTTTGGACACTAAGGGGCAATTTAGCGTGGCCAATCACCCTAACCTACACATCTTTGGACACTAGGGGGCAATTTAGCATGGCCAATCCACCCAACCTACACATCTTTGGACACTAGGGGGCAATTTAGCATGGCCAATCCACCCAACCTACACATCTTTGGACACTAAGGGGCAATTTAGCATGGCCAATCCCCCTAACCTACACATCTTTGGATGCTAAGGGACAATTTAACATGACCAATGCACCTAACCTACACATCTTTGAACTGTGGGAGGAAACTGGAGCACCCGGTGGAAACCCACGCAGACACGGGGAGAACGTGCAGACTCCGCACAGACAGTGACCCGAGCCGGGAATCGAACCCGGGACCCTGGAGCTGAGGCAATTTGGAATATTGCAAGCCATTCTTTGCCCCCCAATCTAAGGAAGGATGTGCTGACTTTGGAGAGGACCCAGAAGGGACCCTCTCCAAGGTGACGCATGGCCTCGTGATATCATCGCTGGGTTTTAATCCAGAAACTCAGCTAATGTTCTGGGGGACCCCGGGTTCGAATCCCGCCCGCGGCAGACGGTGGAATTTGAATTCAATAAAAAATATCTGGGATTAAGAATCTACTGATGACCCATTGTGGGGAAAAACCCATCTGGGTCACTAATGTCCTTTAGGGAAGGAAATCTGCCGTCCTTACCCTGGTCTGGCCTACATGTGACTCCAGAGCCATGTGTGGGTGACTCTCAACTGTCCCTCCAAGGGGCAACTAGGGATGGGCAATAAATGCTGGTCCAGCCAGTGACGCCCGTGTCCCATGAATGAATATAAGAAAAAGACCTTCACAAGAATGATCCCTGGAATGAAGAGCTTGTCGTGTGAGGAACGGGTTGAGGATTCTGGGTCTGTACTCGTTGGAAACATAGAAACCCTACAGTACAGAAAGAGGCCATTCGGCCCATCGAGTCTGCACTGACCAGAATCCCACCCAGGCCCTACCCCCATATCCCCACAGAAGGATGTTCAGAAGGATGAGCGGGGGGGATCTTATTGAAACTTACAGGATACTGCGAGGCCCGGATAGAGTGGACGTGGAGAGGATGTTTCCACTGGTAGGAAAAACTAGAACCAGAGGGAACACAACCTCAGGCTAAAGGGACGATCCTTTGAAACAGAGATGAGGAGGAATTTCTTCAGCCGGAGAGTGGTGAATGTGTGGAACTCTTTGCCGCAGAAGAGGCCGGGTCATTGAGTGTTTTGGAGACAGAGGTGGATAGGTTCTTGATCCTTCTTTGTCCAGCCTCTCCTTATAACTCATACCCTTTAATCCAGGCAGCCTCCCGGTCCACCTCCACATCCTTCCTGTCATGTGACGTTCACTGAAGGAGATTCTTTTCCCCCGAGGCAGCGGGAAGTGTAGACGGAGTCAGTGGATGGGAGGCTGGTGATGGGATTGGGCTACATTCACGACCCCCTTTTGTAGTTCCTTGCGGTCTTGGGCAGAGCAGGAGCCCCAGACCAAGCTGTGATACAACCCAGAAAGAATGCTTTCTATGGGGCATCTGTAAAAGTTGGTGAGAGTCGTAGCGGACATGCCAAATTTCCTTCGTCTCCTGAGAAAGTAGAGGCGTTGGTTGAATTCCCAGGTGCGTTTTGTGGTTTTAAGAAAAGAAGAAATTGTTCTGGGGTCATCATTAGATTTTATTTAATTTCAGATTATTTTAATTTTATCATTCAGTTCGACTTCCTTTGTGGGTTGTAATATTCCCCCCTCTCTTCCTGCTCCCCCCTTCTTCCCCCCCCACTCCCACCCCCACTTTAACCCCAAACAATGACCTCTCGTCATCGAATGCCCCACATGGAGATACGCCACCTCTGCGTCTACCTTGTCCAATCCTCTATAGAATCTCGTGCACCTCGATTAGACCTCAATGCTTCTAAGCCCTCGGGAGAGTCTCAGCCTGAGGTGGGTGATAGCGCCACGAGTCCACGATACGTGAAACACAAAAGTTTTGGGAGCCCTTGTTCAAGATTCTCTTGAGGTTAACGTGCAGGTTCGGTCGGCAGTTGGGAAGGGAAATGCAATGTTAGCCTTCATGTCGAGAGGGCTAGAATACAAGAGCAGGGATGGACTTCTGAGGCTGTATAAGGTTCTGGTCAGACCCCATTAGGAGCAGTTTTGGGTCCCCGTATCTAAGGAAGGATGTGCCGGGCCTTGGAAAGGGGAAGTCTCACAACACCAGGTTAAAGTCCAACAGGTTTATTTGGTAGCAAATACCATAAGCTTTCGGAGCGCTGCTCCTTCGTCAGATGGAGTAGACAATTTCCACTCCATCTGACGAAGGAGCAGTGCTCCGAAAGCTTATGGTATTTGCCGCCAAATAAACCTGTTGGACTTTAACCTGGTGTTGTGACACTTCTTACTGTGTTCACCCCAGTCCAACGCCGGCATCTCCACACCTTGGAAAGGGTCCAGAGGAGCTTCACAAGAATGATCCCCGGAATGAAGAGCTTGTCGTATGAGGAACGGGTTGAGGACTCTGGGTCTGTACTCGTTGGAGTTTAGAAGGATGAGGAGGGGGGATCTTATTGAAACTTACAGGATACTGCGAGGCCCGGATAGAGTGGACGTGGAGAGGATGTTTCCACTGGTGGGAAAAACTAGAACCAGAGGGAACACAACCTCAGGGTAAAGGGACGATCCTTTAAAACAGAGATGAGGAGGAATTTCCTCAGCCGGAGAGTGGGGAATGTGTGGAACTCTTTGCCGCAGAAGGGTGTGGAGGCCGGGTCATTGAGTGTCTTTAAGACAGAGATAGATAGGTTCTTGATTACATAAGAACATAAGAAATAGGAGCAGGAGTAGGCCATCTAGCCCCTCGAGCCTGCCCCGCCATTCAATAGGATCATGGCTGATCTGACGTGGATCAGTACCACTTACCCGCCTGATCCCCATAACCCTTAATTCCCTTACCGATCAGGAATCCATCCATCCGCGCTTTAAACATATTCAGCGAGGTAGCCTCCACCACCTCAGTGGGCAGAGAATTCCAGAGATTCACCACCCTCTGGGAGAAGAAGTTCCTCCTCAACTCTGTCTTAAACCGACCCCCCTTTATTTTGAGGCTGTGTCCTCTAGTTTTAACTTCCTTACTAAGTGGAAAGAATCTCTCCGCCTCCACCCTATCCAGCCCCCGCATTATCTTATAAGTCTCCATAAGATCCCCCCTCATCCTTCTAAACTCCAACGAGTACAAACCCAATCTCCTCAGCCTCTCCTCATAATCCAAACCCCTCATCTCCGGTATCAACCTGGTGAACCTTCTCTGCACTCCCTCCAATGCCAATATATCCTTCCTCATATAAGGGGACCAATACTGCACACAGTATTCCAGCTGCGGCCTCACCAATGCCCTGTACAGGTGCATCAAGACATCCCTGCTTTTATATTCTATCCCCCTCGCGATATAGGCCAACATCCCATTTGCCTTCTTGATCACCTGTTGTACCTGCAGACTGGGCTTTTGCGTCTCATGCACAAGGACCCCCAGGTCCCTTTGCACGGTAGCATGTTTTAATTTGTTTCCATTGAGATAGTAATCCCATTTGTTATTATTTCCTCCAAAGTGTATAACCTCGCATTTATCAACTTTATACTCCATTTGCCATATCCTCGCCCACTCACTCAGCCTGTCCAAATCTCTCTGCAGATCTTCTCCGTCCTCCACACGATTCACTTTTCCATAGTGAATTAATAAGGGGATCGGGGGGTTATGGGGAAAAGGCAGGAGAATGGGGATGGGGAAAATATCAGCCATGGTTGAATGGGGGAGCAGACTCGATGGGCCGAGTGGCCTCATTCAGCTCCTATGTCTTATGTTCTTATGGTCACAAGCTGCGCTGTTGTGCCAAGGTTGTGACAGGCGGCACGGTGGGTTGGCATTGCTGCCTCACAGCGCCAGGGACCCGGGTTCGATTCCCAGTTCGGGTCACTGTCTGTGTGGAGTCTGCACGTTCTCCCCGTGTCTGCGTGGGTTTCCTCCGGGTGCTCCGGTTTCCTCCCACAATCCAAAGTTGTGCTGGATAGGGGGATTGGCCATGCTAAATTGCCCCTTAGTGTCCAAAGATGTGTAGGTTGGGTGGATAGGCCATGCTAAATTGTCCCTTAGTGTCCAAAGATGTACAGGTTAGGTGGATTGGCCATGCTAAATTGCCCCCTTAGTGTCCAAAGATGTGTAGGTTAGGTGGATTGGCCATGCTAAATTGTTCCTTAGTGTCCAAAGATGTGTAGGTTAGGTGGATCGGCCATGCTAAATTGTCCCTTAGTGTCCAAAGATGTGTAGGTTAGGTGGATCGGCCATGCTAAATTGTCCCTTAGTGTCCAAAGGTGTGTAGGTTCGGTGGATCGGCCGTGCTAAATTGTCCCTTAGTGTCCAAAGATGTGTAGGTTAGGTGGATTGGCCATGCTAAATTGTCCCTTAGTGTCCAAAGATGTGTAGGTTAGGTGGATCGGCCGTGCTAAATTGCCCCTTAGTGTCCAAAGGTGTGTAGGTTCGGTGGATCGGCCATGCTAAATTGTCCCTTAGTGTCCAAAGGTGTGTAGGTTCGGTGGATCGGCCATGCTAAATTGTCCCTTAGTGTCCAAAGATGTGTAGGTTAGGGTGGATTGGCCGTGCTAAGTTGCCCGTCTGGGGAGAGTCGGTGCCCCTGGGGGGGTGGGTCTCGTAGCAAGAAAAAGATTTGGAGATTGGTCGGAGAGGTTTGGATCAGATTTATTGATGTTCCAAGGTGGGTTATTTATCGTGCTCCGTGCTGTCGATCGGTGGGGGGTTACATTACTGAGGTCCCCCAGGTACAGTTGACAAGGGGAAGGAGAGGGGGAGTGTGTGAGCTACAGGGGGTGAGGGGACGCTTAATGCTGGGTTCAGGTGTTAACCCCGTCTCGGCTGTGAGCCTCAGAGCTCTGTACGGAATCTCAGTGAGGTGTCCCCCATCTTGCTGCGGTAATCTTCATCAAATATCTCGTTCTGCCCCACCGTGAAATGTGTCTTCCAATCACCAACCACTCCTGGAGAGGGAGAGAGGGGGCAGAGGTGAGGAGAGTTACCGTCGTGAGAGAGGGGGAGCGACGGAGAGAGAGGGGGGAGAGAGGGGGCAGAGGTGAGGAGAGTTACCGTCGTGAGAGAGAGGGAGCGACGGAGAGAGAGGGGGCAGAGGTGAGGAGAGTTACCGTCGTGAGAGAGTGGGAGCGACGGAGAGAGAGGGGGGGAGTGAGGGGGCAGAGGTGAGGAGAGTTACCGTCGTGAGAGAGTGGGAGCGACGGAGAGAGAGGGGGGAGAGAGGGGGCAGAGGTGAGGAGAGTTACCGTCGTGAGAGAGAGGGAGCGACGGAGAGAGAGGGGGGAGAGAGGGGGCAGAGGTGAGGAGAGTTACCGTCGTGAGAGAGAGGGAGCGACGGAGAGAGAGGGGGGAGAGAGAGAGAAAGAGAGGGGAGCGATGGAGAGAGAGAGGGAACGATGGAGAGAGACAGACAGAGAGTGAGAGAGGGGAGCGACGGGGAGAGAGAGAGGGAACGATGGAGAGAGACAGACAGAGAGTGAGAGAGGGGGAGCGACGGGGAGAGAGGGAACGATGGGAGAGAGACAGACAGAGTGAGAGAGGGGGAGAGAGGGGCAGAGGTGAGGAGAGTTACCGTCGTGAGAGAGAGGGAGCGACGGAGAGAGACAGACAGAGAGAGAGAGACAGAGAGAGACAGACAGAAAGAGACAGACAGAAAGAGACAGACAGAAAGAGACAGACAGAAAGAGAGAGACAGAGACAGACAGAGAGAGACAGAGACAGACAGAGACAGACAGACAGAGAGAGACAGAGAGAGAAACAGAGAGAGAGAGAGTGACAGAGAGTTCGAGATACAGAGAGAGAGACAGAGACAGAGAGACAGAGAGCGAGACAGAGAGACAGAGAGTGAGACAGAGAGAGAGAGACAGAGAGAGAGAGACCGAGAGAGAGCAAGACAGAGAGAGAAACAGAGAGAGACAAGGATAGAGAGAGTGACAGAGAGATAGAGATACAGAGAGAGAGAGAGCGACAGAGACAGAGAGACTGAGATAAAGAGAGACAGAGAGAGAGACAGAGAGAGAGAGAGAGAGAGACAGAGACAGAGAGACAGAGACAGAGAGACAGCAAGACAGAGAGAGAGAGAGCGACAGAGACTGAGAGAAAGAGAGACAGAGAGAGAGAGAGACAGAGACAGAGAGACAGAGACAGAGAGAGAAAGAGAGAGAGAGACAAAGAGAGAGTGACAGAGAGATAGAGATACAGCGAGCGAGAGAGACAGAGAGACAGAAAGAAAGAGAGACAGA